>NC_056745.1:703391949-703548207 GCF_019279795.1 Protopterus annectens | reverse complement strand
TCAGGCAAAATTAAGACAATGCAGAACTCTGAAAGGTTGCAATGTCAATAAATATACTTATCAGTCAGTGATATATTTCCAGATTGTTTGAGAATCACACCAGCCAGAACACCAGGAGTTTCCAACAGTGTATGCAAGAATTTACAAACAGAAACTATTTTTGAATCAGCAAGCCTTGAAGCAATCAAATAACACAAAAGCTGTTAGACCAGTTTTATAAACTCTACCTCAGAAATAGGGGGTAAGCAGTTTCAGGACAGATGAGAAACATAAAACAATGCCAGAAAATGCATAAAATAATTCAGTCAGGCAAACAATAATTCAGTCAGGCAAAATTAAGACAATATAGAACTCTGAAAGGTTACAATGCCAAGAAATATACTTATCAATCAATGATATATTTCCAGATTGTTTATTGTTAATTTATATTACATCAATGGAAAAATGCAGAGTAATGAAAGTTAGCTGGTTAAAGTTGTTAATTAAGAATACAGTCCAGTTACAACAGAAACCATGGATTGGTTCTAAGGTGGAATTAGATTTGGGCCTGCATAGACAAGTTTGACTTTCAAGAAAGTGGTGTTTTAAGGTATGTCCGAAGGATTTTAATGAATCAAATAAAGTAATACAGGGGGTCAGTTATTCCATAATTTTGCTATGGAGCAGGAATATAAACTTTGTCCCGCTCTCTTGTTAGGTTTGAGCACATGTAAAAGTTGTTTGTTTGAAGACCAAAGTTTCCAAGAGGGTATGTCGGACTGGATGATTTGTGAGATGTGGGGCAGTTATCTGGGTTATATATTAGTTTGCAGTTGTGAGTTGAGTGTACTGTATGAAATGGTGTGTGCGGTAAGGTAAGCCACAGGCAAATTTAGCAATTTTGTAACAGCATGATTGTAATTTGCTGTTCAGGGATGTGTGCAGGTTTGCAAAAATGGGGGGGGACCATACAGGAGGGATGGGAGCAAGAGACAGCTAGCCAGTTTCTTGTGGGAATATCCATATACGATTTAAGTCTGTAAAGCTTACCTAATTTGAAATGTTTTTTTTTTTTATTATATTGAGTATATGTTGTTCAAAGCATAGCTTGTCATCTATAGTAATGTGTAGTAATTTTGCAGCGTGCACTACTTCTATTTCAGTAGAAGGAAATTTTGAAATCTTGTCGGGGATGCATAATTATATCAATAGCTTTGATTTTTGGGGTTTAGAAGTAGTTGTGCTTCATGCAAGCATGTTTCTATTTCTGAGAAAGCATTTTGTGTTATTTTTAGGAGGTCTTGGAAATTACTGGAAGAGGCTATGATGGTAGAATCATCTGCATACTGGATAAGTGAGCTCTGATGGGAGACTGTGTGGAGATTATTTATGAATAAGTTAAAAGGTAAGCAGCCCAGAATAGAGCCTTGGGGAACTCCTATTTTATTTACCAGGAAGTCAGATTGATTGTTTTGCCATTTTACAGATTGTTGTCTATTGTCCAGATAACTAGCAAACCAAGTCAGGGTTTGTTTGGAGCATCCTAGTGTTCCCAGTGGTTGTACTAATTAGGTATGTGACACTGTGTCGAAAGCTTTGGATAGGTCTAGTAGGACTACAGTTGTTAAAAGACTGGCGTTCAAAGCTCTATTCATAGTGTCAATAAAGGAAGGTAAGGCTGTGGTTGTGCTATGTGCAGGTTGAAAACCATGTTGAGTAGGGGTGAGAAGATTGTTATTAGTGAGATGTTTTAAAAGTTGAGTGTAAACACACTTTGCTACGATTTTGGATAAAGGTGAGAGAATGGAGACTGGTCTATAGTAAGTTAAATCACTGGTAATGCCTCTTTTATGTAATGGGGTAATTATGGATTTTTTTCCAGATTTGTTGGACTGTGGCTTCAGAGATAGATCAATTAATTAGAATGCTGATAGGGTGTGCTATTGCTTCTGCACTCAGTTTCAAATATTCAGAAGGGAGGTTATCTGCAGAGAGGGAGCATGGTCATAGTTTAAAAAATATGGGAGGTTGGCACTGGTTGCAGTGAGAAATTTATCATGTCTGGGAGATTATTAGTCATCTTTATTGAGTGAGGGATCACAGCTAGGTTTATCCTGATGGCAATTTTGGGTAATAGTCTTATTGTTAGGAGAATTATGTGTTGCTGGTGGTGTTTTTTTTATAAGTTTAAGAATGCTATCAATGAAGTGAGAATTGAAAATCTGAGCTATTTGTTTTGGGGTTTTGTCAGGGAATGGTGATGCGGTTTGTATGGTTTCTGAAAATTTTTGGGGTTGTTTTTTTGGTTGGATAGTTGTGTAAAGTACATTTTTTATCACTTTTAATTATTATTATTTTTTTTTTTTTTTTGCTGCATGACAGAGTTGTTTAAAGGTAATTTCATTTTCTGGATTGTTGTTTTTGTGCCATTCCTTTCAGGCCTGGTCCCTAGAAACAAGAATTTGTTTGGTAGGATTTGTAAGCCAAGGTGCATGACTGAGTTCTGTTCTGTTATACCTAATGGGGTCTAGAGTATTCAGGGTATCCAGAAAGACCTTATTAAAATAGTTTACAGCTTCATCTAGGTGTAATATTTTAACTGGGTTCCAGTTTTGGGCCTTAAGAGAATTTATTTGTGCTGATTGGGAGAAGTTGGTAAGATTTCTTGATGTTCTATAAGTGTGGGGTTTGGGAATTTGTATATGGCTTCTATAAGTATATGCAGGTGAGTGGTCACTCAGAACCTTTGGGTATGTTTGGTATCAGTATTGGTAAATTTATAAGCATCCGATACAAGGATCCAGTCCAGTGTGGACTCTGGTTGGTTGTTTTGTATTCTAGTAGGGTTTGTAACTAGTTGGGTGCATTTAAATAGATTGATACTGTTTTCAGGGGTGTTTGAAGCTAGGTTTTGCCAATTAATATTAGTATCATCCATTATGATAGTTTCTTGTGCTATATTACGGGTAGTCCAGGATAACAAGTCTTCGAGCAAAGGGGTATTCTGGCCTGGAGGGATATTGATTATGGCTATAATTAGTTTCTATTTTTGTTTATTTGCAATGATGCTAAAAGGAATTTTAATTTTTCCAAAAGCTGGGGCAGATTTGGGATAAGAAGTAATAGTTAAGGAATCATGGAAGATCAAGGCTACACCGTCACATTTCCTATTTAATCTGTCATGATGAAGGATATTATAGCCACGTGGAATTATTTTGGTATCTATTATCTGTGGCTTTAGCCATGTTTCAGTAACACCTATAATATCTGGAGAGTATTGAGCAAGCCAGGAATGGAATTCTATCTTACTGCAGACACTACGTACATTGATAGTTGTAATAAATAGGTTGCGAGTATTGGTAGCTGAAGAAGAGAAAGGAGAGGGATTATTACCTACATTTGTTGAAAGGAAAGAGCTGGGATTTGGATGAATGTCATAGCTTTGAGACAACATCAGGAGATGATTTCTAAGGTGTTTAAAGTAGTGTGTTTTAAAGGGAGACTCAGCTATGGTAGAGTGCTGTTTTGAGGTTTGTACTATTTGTAATAATTTTAAGTCTAGCAGTATATAACCTGTTGCAATTATAGAGGGAAGATTGAGATATTTGAGAAGCTAGTACACTTGTGTTCTAATGATGCATTCTGAGTGGGAGTTGTGGACAGCATGAGGTGCATATTCTGAAAAGTGCTGGCATGGAACAGTATGATAAGAGTAGTAGTTTATGTGAAGGTAAGTAGAAGTGATGAAAAGGTGTTGGGTATTTTGTAGGATACATTGTATTAGATATATAAGTGAATTAATTTAATAATAATAATGAGGTAAAGATAAGGTGAATTGAAGAATACTATAGGTTGGAATGAGTTGATAAATGGGTGTGGTTACTGTGTGGCTGATTGGTTGATGATTCGATAGGGGTGTGTGGGTATTGTGAGTTTGATTGGTTGTTGAGTCTAAGAGGAGTGGCTTACAGAAGTATAAGTTTAAGGAAAGTGGGGGTGGGTGAGAATGTGGGTAGGGTAGGGGAGTAGAGTGAGCCCTAGCGCAGCGATGGTGAATGGAGCGGGTAGGACCAGAGAATGCAGCAGACTAGAAAGAAAAAAAATCAGTCATAAGCCATACATACTGATACTAGGAAGCTGAAAATGATGAAAGACTATGTAATTGTGTTTGGTGTAGTTTGAGGCTGCCTGTAGTAATGCTGTAAACAAAGTACTGTGCAGTACATGGCAGTGTCTTTCCTGGATTTGTAATTAGCTTAGCTAGTTACTATCAGGAGTGCATCTTACTGTTGTTTTACTGTTTTGGTTATTTTACTGTAGACTGTAACAGCATTTATAAGTACCAACAAGTGAAGCAAGGTGCAGATTCACTTGTGAAAAACTGTAACACTAGCACAAAGGTACCAGGGCTCACATTTGTTTCACAGCTTGGGCACATGCGCCGGTGTCCCTGGTGTAGTGGCAACCTTGCCAGCTGGATGAAGCATTTATGAAACAGAAGTCTGTGAGTAAACCTAGTAGCACCAGCCTCTATATGATCATTAATGTTATTGTGAATATACACTTATTTTTATTTATTTATTTGCTTATTTACTCTTTGCTGACTGGGCTAGTTCCACTAGATCTCTGTCCTCCTTTCAGGGGAAACGTAAAGTGGTATTTAAACTGACTAGCAGAAATTTGGCAAGGGCACCAAGGAACTACCCCTACTCTTTGATTACATTAAATGGCACCAGAGGGCTGGTGCCTAGCCTTGAGTTCACTCTGAGATGAAAATCAGTGAAGCTATTGCAGTAAGCATGGAGGACTTTGTAGTGGATGAAAAAGCTGTTTATGTGGAGAATTGTGACACAGAAGCCATGGCTATGGCTTCAATATGCTTAGCAACACCAGTATTAATGACAGTGACAGAGGAGAATGAGCCAGGAGAAGGTGAGGTGATGCAGTGGAATGCTGCACTCAAGCGGCTGTTTGGTGAAGAAGAGGATTGGAAAGTAATGAAGTTGAAACAGCTAAGAAAGAGAATGGGAAAGATGAAGGGAAAGCATAGCTGGCTGGTAGGCTAGCAAACTTTAAGGCTATGCTCTGAAAGAGGGCTGCAACCAGTGTGGAAAAAAAACAAGAAGCAGAACAGAATGAAGAAGGAGGTTTGGCATTTAGAAGACTGAAGAATGCAGTAGTGGCTCAATAAACAAACAGTAGCAGGTACAAGACAAAAGAGAAAATATTCAGTGGGAGAATATGGAACAGGGCCAGCAGTTTGAAGAAGACTGGTGGTAAGAATTAAATTAAAAAAATGGAGAAAAAGCCATTGGCAGGAACTTTATTTTTGAGAATATTATTTCAAACTGGGATTTAGAGCCATAATACATTTAGAGATTGAATAATTTTATAAAGTAACATTTGAAACTTTTTTGGCAGAACAATTTATAAATGTATCTGAAAAATGTTTTATAAGTCATTGTAATGAGTATGTTTACTAAAACATAAATATGCAAGTTACAAGATAAATGTTGGTAGAATTGAGAACTCCAGACAGAAGAAAATGAATTGAACATATAAGACTTTTTTCAGAAGTGTGTCATAAGGATCATGACATAAACAAACTGTTGGATGAAAGAAAATTGTGGATGGATGACTAAGAGATATGCATAACTCTGAATGTAGAAGAGGGCAAAATGCAGCATATATCTAATATGATACTGGTGAATGGCAAGAAAGGTAATGTAAAAATTTGGGGACAACCCAAAGCATTTTTTTTTGTTGCAGTGATACATCACATCTTATACAATACTGTAACAAAAACCAGTGTGGGCAATGTGGAGAAATAATTAATATAGTGAAACTGGAACATACAGACATAAGAGAGTAGAATGAAGAAATGGTAGATTAAGCACAAGAACTGAAGTATATAGTGGAAAACTGGGGTGATGAAACAGCGAAGAGAATATAAAACAGGGGTTAAGGCAAGAAGGAGACTGTAATATAGAATGAGAAAAAAAAAAAGAAAGAAGAGAGAATGGGACAGTTCTGACAGAAAATAAATATGCTCTACTGAGGAAGGACCTATAGAAGGTCATACTGGGCATGCTATACTGAGGATGAAGAAGTGGAAATTAGTGGTGAGTCAGAAATTCAGGTGATGAAGTTTATAGTGGACAAAGTAAGGAGAAGGAAAAGAAAAAAGGAATAAAAAAGATGCAAAAATATGGATGCAAATATTAATGTGGTGCCCAATGTAAATAGCATAAAAATGATACGACATGAATGGCAGTATTTAAATGGTGTAAAACAATTGATACAAATGAAATTTGTTTGCAAGATATAAGGTGTGCAAAGGCAAGTAAATGAAGGAAGTTTGAAGTGATCCAGGAATAAAAGTAGTGTTAGCAGACAGGAAGGATGCACACTTCTCAACCTCTTGCATAGGAAATCTGGACAAAACCTAAAATAATGGGTGGGGAAAAGGCCCAAAATAGGGACACATTTTAAATATGGCTCTTATAAACTTAGAAAGTTGCTAGAATAAAAAAGGATTTATGTTAGTATGCATTTTCTGAAGTATATGTAATCTGAAACTCAAATTTACGTTATTACTTAGTGACTTCAATTAATGATTTATCAGAAAACCACACATTTTATGAGGAAAAGTCCACAAATATGAGGCAAAAATCTGGACACTCTGCAGAAATCTGGATATTTGAGAGTTATGGAATGCTGTATTTTTTGAGACTGCATTACCTGCTAAAAATGAAGATGTAAAAAAATAAAACATGTGAGAGTAGTGTTAGCAGATAGGGTGATAGTATATGACTTAAGGGAAAAATGAAGCCAGTGAGATTGTGTTGAATGCATATGTAAATGTGGGAGGGAATGTTTCAGGTGATACAAAATATATAATAATTAACTTACCTGTTGTTATATTACGTAACTTTAATTGTAATTTAAGGAAAGAAAAAGGCAAGAAATTAAAATAATGAAATGAGTAATGAAAATGGCAGGCTAGGGTCAGAGAAGGAAAGAATGTTTATAAGAGACAGAGAGAATCTAAAGATACAAACAGATTACACAATATGTTCAGAAGATATTATAGAGAAATTAATGAAGGAAGAAAAGAAGCAGTTTTTTTTCTGATCATAATGCAATATGGGAAGTTAAAGTGGAAAATGAAAAACAAATAATAATAATGAAGGAAAATTGATAAAAAGTTAAAAGAAGTACATTAAATAAGGATTATTTACAAAAAGAAAGGACAGCATTATGAAGCATCTAACAATGAAAGTATTTTACAAGAATGTAATATATTTGTGGTTGCTGTATAAGGAACATATAAACAAAAAAATATATTTAGAATTGAAAGGTTGAAAAAAAAAAGAAAAATATAACTGACAAAAGAAAAATTGTGAAAAACAGGAGATAAAATTAAGGAGAAAGTAAAAATATACATTGTTCAGGCAGAGACATTTAAAAAAAAGGAAAAGAGACATATCACTATTTTAGGTAAAGAAGTGAAATATAATAACAGGAAATGTTAGGTTATGAAAAAGAAAAATGGAGAAGTAAAATATAAGCAGGAGGAGGTCATTATAATTGTGGAAGAATATGCAAGACAGATGTATTAGAAAACTGAGGTGTAAAGAGGAATAAGCAAAGTGAATAAAGAAAATAAATAAAAAAAACAGAAAGAAATTTTTGGAAGTAATGAATGAATGATGGAATAAAATATTAAGACATTTGTAAAAGTGTCATAAAGATTATATGGAAAATGGGAGAAACAGAAGATATAAAAAATTGGAAGCCAATAACACTGGGGAGAAGAATTTTTTTTTTTTACCTTTTGCTGACCAGATTAGCCCCACAAGGCTAATAGCTAGTTTTAAAAAGAACCACAGTGGTATTTACAGGGAAATTTTGACCAGGGCATCATGGAACTTCCCCTACTGTTTGGTGTATGGGGGCATATTTGGATGTGACATTTCCTGTCTTCCAGTCTGGGTGGGTAGCCATTTTTTAAAAGGCAAGAAGAAGTGGATGAAGTGTATAATATAGATTTGGAGGATTATTTCAGCAAAACCTGTTTGAAACAGAAAATACAACACAAGAGTGTGTAGTTACAACCCTTCAGTCGGGGGGGGGGGGTTGAGGGATATATATTTAAAGGAAATGATTGAGCAAAGTGAACCAGAAGGTGAAAAGATAGCATCATATGGAAAAATAATGGACATAACACAAGAGGAGGAAGTACAGGAAATAAGGCAAAAAGAAATCATACGCACAAACTGTAAAAGAAGGTGAAAGAAAAGATGAAAAGAAAATGGAAGTGAGAAGAAAACATTGCATAAGAATAAGTAGTAAGACAAAAAAAGAACTTGACAGGTATGAAATATGGGACAGCATCATATCACCACTGGGTATTGAACCTGAGAGGTAAGAGCATTCATTTGTATTAATAAGACTTTTTTGTGACTTTTTTTCGAAGAAGCACAGTACATATAAAAGTTCTTAGAGCAATATGAAAAAAAAAGTATAATCCTTGGAACTTATATGTTATACAAGCATTTAATACAGAAACAAAAAACAGAATGTACATACAATTTCGTACAGAGGTTGAAAGAGACACTTTAAGAGAATCTTTAAAGACTGTGTGCAGAGAACTAATGGACATTACAAAGATATGATAATATAGGTCTATGGACTGGGGGATGAGAATGTGGCATTATATACTGCAAATGCCACATAAAAATAATACATGTGCCTAGTATAATTATTGTGGAGGGGAACAGGGGTTTGGTAAGATACTGAGGACAACCAAACATGTTTTTTTCTGTGGTAAAATTATCATTTAATTAATAATTGTAGCAAAATAAAATGCTTTACTTGTGGTAAAGTTGGTCACGAAGAAAAAAAAGTGAACTAAAATGTATTAAATGTGAAAAGGTAGGACATTCAATGATGGATCGTGGATCTTATTTATAAATGTCAATAGTATCTAGAATATAAAAAGAAGATTAGCAGTACTAGAATGGTGTAATTTATTGGATATGGATATCATAATATTAATAGATGTAAGAATTTTCACAGAAGAAGAAAGAATACAAGTAAATGAATTATAGGAAAGAAAAGTAACATGAAATATAGGAGAGGAAAAATGTTCAGGAATAGCACGTCTAAGTAAATAAAGTAATGAAATTTTAGGTTTTAGATTAGTAGTACTAGGAAAAATATAAATAGTAGATATAAAATGGAAGAATCAAGTATACAGAATTGAGGTATTATATGCACATGTCATACAAAAACAAAGGGAAATTATGGAAAATTATATTAACAGGAGATTTTAACTGTGATTTTAACTGTGAGAGTAACAAACAGGTTAAAATGGATTTCAGTGGATTTTTTCTGAAAATGTAAAATAAATGTTCTGCATTTCTGTGTGTATAGTGCACGCAGTTAACTGATTTGACAAAAACATATAGCTTGGCATTCATTGTTAATAAGAATCAGAAGTAAAATATTTTATCTCTTATAAACTGTGCAGCTTGTGAAATTTATTATCTACAAGCAGGTCAAGATGAAGTCTTGTATGCAGCTGTGTCTCGTCAATATGATACACAAGCTAGGCCAAGACAAAAGGAGTTATTCTTCAGGAACAGAATGTTTAAGATATGGAAAACAAACTGTCAGCAGACCAGCTTGAGAGGAAAGACATATTATTCTGGCAAATTTCCAAAACTGCTGATGCAGGCAGAAAAGACACTATAAAGATTGGGACTTTTTCTTTTGTATGAGAGACTTTGATTTTCCTATCTGTACAGATCTGATGCTGTAAGCTGAAGTATGGTTTTGATATTTAGGTATATCTTTCATTGTTAAGCTAGATGTGAAAATATCTCATATGCAGTAAAACGAATGTCGTAACAGCAGAATTGTTTCAATGTCTTCATTGAATAAAGATACAGACTACCTGAACAGTGTAGTACAACTTTAATCTTAACAGTGGTGAGACCAGTCCAGTACAAACAACTGGGGGGGGGGTGACCTGAAGAGGTGCCTCTCACAGTATGACATTCCAGCACAGACTTTTTTAGAGTCGACTCTTCTCTTCTAAAACTTTGTCCATTGACTGGAGGACAAACACTGCAGTGCAGTGACAGGGCAGTACAGAAATTCTCCATCAGACAATTGGTGATATACGGGGTTCGATTTTCTACTGCCAAAATTTTGTCTCATCAGCATCTAGTGAAAGACAGCAAAGAATTCTCTCACAACTGATCTCCGTGTCAAGACTGGCCACCTTGTCCTGAACATTTGTGGTAAATATCTTCTTCTGTTTTTCTTTTAACAATGAATGCAATTAATGAAAATGCCAAGAAGTGCACTAAATCTTTTACTGTTGATATGTCAATCATATGTACATGTACGTAAGGCAGAAGTGTCACAGAATGTACAGAAATGTGCTATTTGCAATGATTTAAATGTTGCTTTTTGCATGCCTTGTCATAAACGTATTGTACGTATTGCACAAAACCTGGAACACAACCAGGATAAAGTAATGCTTGAAGCACAGACAATGGTTCCTCTTTCTATATATCCTGTTGCAAAAGATTTATTAGAACGTGATGCAGATGTCAAAGTTTGTACTTTATAGTCTGATTTGCAGGAGTTTAAAGACTGGATTGCTAAAGTTAGCAACCAGCAAGACCTTGACCTCATTGGTCACTTTCAGACTTACTGTGATAAATGGAATGCGTCTGGTAAAATGCATGCTGACACTGCTGAATGTACAAAGGAATTTTCTCAGTTTTTGAAAGTCTCACAGACTGAAATTAAGACCTTTATGCAAACTGTTACTGAACAAGGCAGTAAAGCTATTGGTATGATAGAAGGGTTAATGGATAAAATTGTCCGTTTGCAAGAAAAATATGACAAGCAACTGGCTGACACACAACATGATGTAATTGTTGCAAGGGAGGAGAGTAACACATTACGAGCTCAGAGACAAAGGAATCTGAGGCTAATAGAGCAGCAGACTTAGCTAATCAAGATCTTTTAAGATTACAAGCCTTGTTAGAAAAATATCAATCTAAAGAACTAGAAACTGTTGTTACCAGTCCTATCATAGCCTCAGCAGGTTTTTCTGCTAAAGTTTTTCATCAGTCTAAGATGTTAGAAATTCTCCCTAAGTGGGATGAACAGAAGGGTATTTTTAATAACATGATTACATTTGAAGCTTGGGTTCTTAAAACTGTAGGCACTGTATGGAATGATACACTTGAGAATTGTTTCTGTAATTTTATCACTCAGCATTTTATGGCTTATACTCAGCAAAAGCAATATCCAATACAAACTAAACACCTAAGAATGTCAGCAGTATTGTTAGCATACACCAGGGGGCAATCACTCACACCAACACTTTTAGATAATTTTCAAATGACAGTCTGCGTCCTTGGAAGAACAGGCTGAACATTACCAGCTGGCATATATGCTAATTAATGGCAGTGATGAAAAAGATTTGAAAGATGACAATTTTCAAAATGCACTCCTTTTTAGACCATTTGAAAGGTGCCCCAGAGGATATCAAACTTATTTATGAAGAATCTTCAAATACACTCACAGAGTTAGTAGACAAATTGCTAAGAGCACATATTATGTGTAAAGATAATGCTATTCATAAGCAAAAGATTTACACTCCCCGTTCTGCACCCATTGTTAGTGAAGTAAGGGGAAGGGGGCATGGGAGATGGATTAATCAGGGTCAGCAAGTCCCACAGCAGGTAGCACGACAATCATACCAAGAGAAAGTTATACAGGGTCAACAACGGGCAGTGTCAGCTCCCCCAACCACTCAGTTAACTTCTCAAGTTACTCAATCTATAGAGGGTCCTCCAAAGAGACAGCCTATTTGTTACTCCTGTAAACAGGTAGGTCATACTAAAAATGATTGTAAATATTATCACAGATGGCACCAGGAACAAGAGGCAAAGGGTAAGTTTCTTACCGTGAAAAATTTTGATAAGCCACGTGTACCATGACAGCAACAGGTAATGCAGCCAGAAGTACAAACACAGCAGTACACTTCACAACAATATGTGACAGAGGGTAATATGGGACTACAGCAACAAACCCCTACATACCACAAACATTCAGCAGTCAGTATGCCCAGTACAGCAAAGGGATAGTGCGACACCTAGTGTCAATGTAAAAAGTAATATTGTTAGCACACAGGATACAACTGTTCTTTCTGACTTTGTTCCTGAGGGTCCAGTAAATCCTAATTATCAGCAGCAAACAGCTCTGCATCATGAACTTAATCGATCTTCTTATGTTGACTGTGAAGAAGTCAAGGAAACACTGCAATTATGTCCTTTGCAGTCCAATACCACTGATGATTCGGGGTGGGAAGTAGATGTACTATAGGGGTGTGACCCCCCCTACCCAGGTCTCTTTCTTGACTAACTTCAGTAAAGGGAAAGATGGATGACCACTTATCAACATTTGGGTAGAGGGTAACCTGTGGGAAGATGTTCTTCCAGATCCAGGAACGGCTGTCTCAGTGAAAGGTAGGCATTTGGGGTCTATATTAGAACATCAAAGTTTCAGAACTTCGAATGTTCTAATATTGACCCCTATTCAGCAAACGCTGACAACATTGAACATTCAGAACAGCAAATCTTTTCCTAGGGAAAACATTTGCTGTTCCGAAACACATACACACAACACAAGCACACCAAACAAACAGCAATCCACACACACATACACCTAAAATCTTACATCTAGCCCTACACTAAACTGTACATACACCACTAACTATCCACTTACCTTAACCCAAAGCCTAACCCTAAGGTCCATCACTATCGCACACTCACTTCACTCGTGCCCTAACCCTAACTCATCTACCCCACCCTAACCCTCACGTCCACACAATCGCACACTGACCAGCACCCTAACCCTAACCCTAACTCACCTAACCTGCCCTAACCCTCACATCCACACAATCGCACACTTACCTGAACCTGAGCCATAACATTCCACCACAGCTCTGAAAATAGCGAAGCAATAGAAATGGACAACCAAATTTTTTCCCTAGGAAAAAAATCGGTTTTCTGCAGTTTCGCTATTTTAGCATTCACTGAATAGGGGTCGATAGAACATTCGAAGTTCTGAAACTTCGATGTTCTAATATAGACCCAGCATTTGCCTCCTGACTTGTCTAAACGTACATGTATTTCAGGTTTTAATGGCTCTAGATGTCTAGCTATAAGTAGCAAACCTGTACAATTACAATTCTCCCGTCAAGGGGAACCAGTGAAAGGGGTATTTTTGATGCATAATTCTTGCACTTCCACAATCTTGGGAATGGATATATTGTCCAAAATGTGAATTGCCAAAGACCTTCCTAATGGCATTATATGGCAAGGACAAGGTTCCATGTTGTGTATGATTGAGGCAATACATGTATCAACCAGTTCTGAAAAGGGCCGTACTGTCAGCCCTACTGAAAATGAAGTATGGTCAAGGGTAAAACAACAGTTCCCTACATTGTGGTCTCAAGGGCCCACAGACTGTGGGAAGCTATGGGAAGCAGTTTCTGTGGGTAGTGACGAAGATTTTATTCCATCGTTTCAAAAACAGTATCTGATTTCAAAGGAAGCAGAGACAGACATGCAAAATTGCATACAATGATGGCTTGATGTGGGAATAATTCAAAAGGGAAATAGCCCTACAAATTCACCCATATGGCCAGTTAAAAAGAAAGATGGCACTTACTGATCGGTTACTGATTTACAAAAAGTGAACCAATTCACGACTCCCTGGGATCATCTGATTCCAGGGGTCCCAGAGCTAGCAAGAATAAAACCACAAACTCAGTGGTTTATGGTCATAGACTTAGCTAATGGTTTCTTTGTAGTACTACTGCAGGAAAAAGATTGGCACAGGTTTGCCTTTACTTTTCAAAATTAACAGTATGTCATGCCGCAGAACTGTCTCAGTGTTTTTCACTGAGTAAAGATACAGCTTACCTGAATAGTGTAGTACCACTTTAATCTTAACATAAGGCATAGGAGAAAAGAAGGAGTGGTAAAATGTATCTATGGAATAATAAGCAGTGGACAAATGAAAGAGGGAATTTGAAAACAGAAATGGACTATTTTATACTATCAGAGAGTTTAAAACTACTGCATAAAGGTATAAAAATTACAGGTTTTTCAGACTGTGTAGGAATTTCTGTAGAAATTCAAGATAATAAAGGATATATAAAAATAGGTAGAAACATTAAAATAATAAATGAAGCAGAATTATATGAGTATATATATAAGAAGCACAATTTTATAATTAGGGTTAGATCATATAAATATGATAAGCTTTTATGAAGATTGGACAAGTTGGTGAATAAACCCAGCCACTGGGGATGCACAAGCCAGTGAATTTCTTTGTGCCGGTCCCAAGCCTGGATAAATGGGGAGGGTTGCGTCAGGAAGGGCATCCGGCATAAAACTTCGCCAAATCATTTCATGCAATCACCAGTAAATATTTCCATACAGGATCGGTCGAGGCCCGGGTTAACAACGACCACCACCAGTACTATTAGCCAACAGGGTTCTGGCAGAAATTGGGCTACTGTTGACCAAAGGAGGAGAAGAGGTGGAAGGCATGGCCAAAGGCAGGAAGAGAGGGGAAAGGCTAAGACTGTGGTAGTGTGGGTCGGAACTTTGAATGTTGGCAGTATGACTGGTATAGGGAGAGAGCTAGCTGATATGATGGACAGAAGGAAGGCTGATATATTGTGTGTGCAAGAGACCAGATGGAAGGGGAGTAAGGCTAGGTGTATCGGAGGTGGGTTCAAATTGTTTTATCATAGTGTGGATGGGAGGAGAAATGGCGTAGGAGTTATTCTGAAGGAACTGTATGCGAAGAGTGTTTTGGAGGTGAAAAGAGTGTCGGATAGAGTGATGTTTATGAAGCTGGAAATTGATGGTGTAATGATGAATGTTGTTAGTGCATATGCTCCACAAGTTGGGTGTGCAATGGATGAGAAAGAAACATTTTGGAGTGAATTGGATGAAGTGTTGATGACTGCACCCAAGGGTGAGAGAGTGCTGATTGGAGCAGATTTCAATGGGCATGTTGGTGAAGGGAACATAGGGGATGAGGAAGTGATGTGTAGGTATGGTGTTAAACAAAGGAATGCAGAAGGTCAGATGGTAGTGGATTTTGCGAAAAGGATGGACATGGCTGTGTTGAATACGTATTTTAACAAGAGGGAGGAGCATAGGGTGACATACAAGAGTGGAGGAAGATGCACACAGGTGGATTATATCTTATGTAGGAGGGCCAGTTTAAAGGAGATTGGAGACTGTAATGTGGTGACCGGAGAAAGTGTAGTTAGGCAACATAGGATGGTGGTTTGTAGGATGACGTTGGTGATCAAGAAGAGGAGGAGGAGTGTGAGGGCAGCACCAAGGATCAGATGGTGGAAACTGAAAAAGGGTAATTGTGAGGTGGAGTTCAGGGATGAGTTAAGACAGGCACTGGGTGGCAGTGAAGAGTTACCAAATAGCTGGGTAACTACAGCAGAGCTAGTAAGGGAGACAGCTAGAAAGGTGCTTGGTATCACATCGGGACAGAGGAAGGACGACAAGGAGACATGGTGGTGGAATGAGGAAGTACAGAAGAGTATACGGGCAAAGTGATTGGCAAAGAAGAAGTGGGATTGTCAGAGAGATGAAGAAAGTAGGCAGGAGTATAAGGAGATGAGGTGCATGGCAGAGAGAGAGGTGGCAAAGGCTAAGGATAAGGCATATGAAGAGTTGTATGAAAGGTTGGACACTAAGGAGGGAGAAAAGGACCTGTACGATTGGCTAGACAGAGGGACTGAGTTGGAAAGATGTGCAGCAGGTAAAGGTGATAAAGGATAATATGGGAAACATACTCACAAGCGAGGAGAGTGTGTTGAGGAGATGGAAAGAGTACTTTGAGGGGTTGATGAATGAAGAGAATGAGAGGGAGAGAAGGTTGGATGATGAAGGGATAGTGAATCATGAAGTACAATGGATTAGCAAGGAGGAAGTAAGGATAGCTATGAAGAGAATGAAGAATGGAAAGGCTGTTGGCCCAGATGACATACCTGTGGAAGCATGCAGGCATTTAGGTGAAATGGCAGTGGAGTTTTTAACCAGATTGTTTAATGAAATCTTAGAAAGTGAGAGGATGCCTGAGGAATGGAGAAAAAGTGTTTTGGTACCGATTTTTAAGAATAAGGGTGATGTGCAGAGCCCTTTAGTAACTACAGAGGGATTAAACTGATCAGTCACAGCATGAAGTTATGGGAAAGAGTAGTCGAAGCTAGGTTAAGAAGGGATGTGATGATTAGTGAACAGCAGTATGGTTTCATGCGGGGAAAGAGCGATGCTATGTTTGCTCTGAGAGTGTTGATGAAGAAGTACAGAGAATGTCAGAAGGAGTTGCATTGTGTTTTTGTAGACTTAGAGAAAGCATATGACAGGGTGCCCAGAGAGAAGTTGTGGTATTGTATGAGGAAGTCAGAAGTGTCAGAAAAGTATGTAAGAGTGGTACAGGATATGTGCGAGGGTAGTGTGACAGCGGTGAGGTCTGCGGTGGGAGTGATGGATGCGTTTAAGGTGGAGGTGGGGTTACATCAAGGATCAGCTCTGAGTCCTTTCTTATTTGCATTGGTGATGGACAGGTTGACAGACGAGATTAGACAGGAGTCCCCATGGACTATGATGTTTGCAGATGACATTATGATCTGTAGTGAGAGTAGGGAACAGGTGGAGGAGACCCTGGAGAGATGGAGATATGCTCTAGAGAGAAGACGAATGAAGGTCAGCAGGACTAAGACAGAATATATGTGTGTGAATGAGAGGGAGGATAGAGGAATGGTGAGGATGCAAGGAGTAGAGGTGGCGAAGGTGGATGAGTTTAAATACTTGGGGTCAATAGTTCAGAGTAACGGTGAGTGTGGAAGAGAGGTCAAGAAGAGAGTACAGGCAGGATGGCGTGGGTGGAGAAGTGTGTCAGGAGTGATTTGTGACAGACGAGTACCTGTATGAGTGAAAGGGAAGGTCTACAAGAGGGTAGTGAGACCAGCTATGTTATATGGGTTGGAGACAGTGGCATTGACAAAAAGGCAGGAGTTTGAGCTGAATGTGGCAGAGTTAAAGATGTTAAGATTTGCACTGGGTGTGACAAGGGTGGACAGGATTAGGAATAAGTATATTAGAGGGTCAGCCCAGGTTGGAAGGTTTGGAGTCAAAGCTAGAGAGGCAAGATTACGTTGGTTTGGACATGTGCTGAGGAGGGATGCTGAGAATATTGGGAAAAAGATGCTAAGGTTTTTAGCTGAAGCTACCAGGTAACAGGAAAAGAGGAAGGCCTAAGATAAGGTTTATGAATGTGGTGAGAGAGGACATGCAGGTGGTTGGTGTGACAGAGCAAGATGCAGAGGACAGGAAGAAATGGAAACAGGTGATCCGCTGTGGCGACCCCTAACGGGAACAACCGAAAGATGATGATGATGATGATGATGGACAAGTTGGTGGATAGCTTTAAAAGAGAAATATAAAAATGAGGTTTTAAAATGGCAAAATACAAAAAGAAAGCAAGATAGTTTTAAATATAAAGACTTCGGTAATCAAATACTTAGAGATATAATAAATAATAAAGAAAGATTTGTAGAGAATTAAAAAATATATAATACGAATCAAGAAAAGATTAGAAGAATGTTGTTTAAACAAAGATACAGTTTACAAGGGAAAAAAGAGAAAGTAGCACCTCACCCAAGTTAGAAAATAATAAAATAATAAGAAGCTTAAAAGATGAGGAAGGAAAAATAGTGAAGATACAGAAAAATAATACAAGTAATAAGACACTATATTATGAAAACATTTGTTAGAAATGAAAATAGAAGAAAAATATAAATGGAACTTAAAAATTAGTTAAAGAAGATAATGGCAAAATGGAAAAATGAATCACTACGATACAAGTAAAAAAAGTTTTAAAAATAACAAACCTAGAGGATGTTACAGGAATAGATGGAACTGAATATTTGACGTATAAAAATATGAATGAATGGCAAAAAAAACATCTATTGGAAGCTTTTAATGAATGGTTAGAAAAAGGCATATAAGATGAAAAAATATGTATTGGTGCAATGAAGTTCATATGGAAGAAGGGAGAAAACAGATATAAAAAACTGGAAATCTGTAGTATTAAACAATGTTGATTGTAAGATATTTATGACGATAAAAAATAAAATAGAAGATAAAGAAAATAACAATTTTCAAAACAAAAAGGAAGCAGATCAAGAACTTCTAATTATCATAATAGAAGTAGTAGAAGATGTGACAATAAGAAAAACAGAAGCTAAAGTTTTAGTAGGAGATGTTAGTAAAGCATTCAATAAAGTACAACATGCAGTACTATCAGAGATTTTAGACGAATAAAATAATTAATGGTTGGTTGGTTGGTTAAGTAAGAAAATAGAAGTAAAAAGTTGCATAAAACAAGGATGTCCAGCAAGTAGTAGATTGTTTGCATTAATAATAAATGCAATCATAAATGAAGTAAGTTTACCATTAAAGGAAGCAAGATATTGCACAACAGAAGGAATACAGATACCACTAATGTTTTGTTTTGCAGATGATTTAGTATTAGTGGTTGAGAATGAAGAAGCGATGAAAAAAGCTATTAAGACACTTAATAAGAAATTAAAAGTGTTAGGTTTGAGTATTAATGAGGAAAAAAGTAAAGGACTGTGATTCTCAGGTACAATAGAAGGTATTCAATTTAATAAGGAAGAGAGAGATTCTAGGAGTAAAGTTTAGTAACGAACAACAGAGATTAATGCAATGGAAGTACATGTTAAATAAAATAAGACATATTTGTTCTGGTGGACATTCAAACTCACATACAGGAAAAAAGCATATTTAGTTAATTCAGTATTATTAGGAAAAGCAGCTCATTTGGCAAGCATAGTTTTGATACCAATTGTATCTGAAAAAGAATTACTGTTGATAAAGTTTGCCTTTACATGGGGTTCAATACTGAACCCAATCAAAAGAGGAATTATTCATGTTTCAAGTAAAGAAAGAGGATTGGGTTCAATAAATCCTACAGTACATATAACATCATTGAATTTACATAAAGTCTTAGCTTGGATGAAAGAAAAACAAAGAAAACTGACAGTAGACATAATAAAAGAAAAATATAGAGATATTTGGGAGAAACTTAAATTTCTTAAAAGAAATAAAGTATGATGAATACAAAAATAAGAATTTATCAAGAGAAAATATACTATGGAAACTTGATACAAATAATATAGAAAAGAATAGAAACAAATGGTACGAAATTATAATGAAGAAGTTTTATTATATCTTTCCATGAAAACACTTAGAAGAAAGGAAAATAAAAGTAAGAATTAATAGGTGTGGGAAATATCTTGAATGTAAATATTTCTTATGGAGATTATCCATAAATAAGCTTCCAGTAAAGGCAAATATGCCATATAGGAAGATAAAGGAAATAATCTGTTGCCAGGATTCAATAAAGCTTACACAGAGCTAATCTCCATGTAAGAATAGTGGCACAGCTCAAACACGGAGTTCAGAGCCTGTGCAATCCAGTAAACACGGCTGGGGGTGTGCACGAGCTTCCCAGCACTATTCCAACACGGACACCATGGAATAATGCAAATCACATCATTTGCTGGTGAAAACCATCCAAAAGAGGTGAATTAGCGATCCAGCAAGCAGACAGGCATCCGTGTTGGAGCCATGTCAGCATGCAGAAATGTATTCAGTCACTAACCGTGTACATTTCTGCAAAAATCAAAATGAGGGCATGACAGCATGTTTATTAGGCATGCCAATGACCAAGACTATGGCCATTGGCATGCAAAAGTGTTTTAAACTGAACAAATCTAATTAATTTTTTTTGGCCAATTTCGGCCATTTAAGCAGAGTGCAAAGGCACACAAACACGACTGTACCGAAAATTAAAATAAAAACTGTAAAAATTCAATTAAATGTGGAACGTGATTTTTGCCATTATAATGGGCAGCATGCAGACTCATAACAATAATAGGTAACAGTGGGAGCTAAGGACATAGGGTCCGGTGTAGAGGTATAATTAGGGACCAAGGCAGTAGGGTATGTAAATTACCTAAATTTATTGAATAGCAAAATGGGAGACTGTGTCCATGGGTACCCAACCATGCAGCAGCTATAATGTGCTGGTATAAACAGAAGAAACAGCTGACATGAGAAGGGTGTGTGTTATGCTGGGTGTAAGCACATTGGAGCTCTGCGGCTCTTATTTGCACTCAGCTAAGCACAGCTAAGCAAGGGTATGATAAGCATGTTCTTGTCCAGGGGATGGCCTTTTCTCACTGTTTACACTAGCTCCACGGGTTTGCGTGGCATGCCACGGGGCTTAAAAAGATGGCAAATATAGTAAAAAAGGAAATAGCAGAGTAAAGGAAATGAACTACAAATCACTAATATGAACTCTGCCACTCACAGTGGCCCATTCAAACCCCTCAATAATATAGCTGGCAGGTGGAATGTATCATAGTCAGCCAATCACATAGGCAGCATCTGCAGCACACCAGTATAAAGTATGCAAATACCTTTCAGTCTGTTTTTTCCCACAAACTCTGCACCATTGGTGTACACACCTGGGAATTTTAACTGACAAAATGATAGGGGCTGCTGCTGCTTTGCTACATCTGTATGTGCTTACAGACTGAGGGCAGTGATGAGGATAATGCTGACAACTGGCCCAGACAGAGGAGGAGGAAAGGAGTGTTCAGACCCAGGGTAACCTTTCAGGGGCTAAATGATCTGAGATACTAGAGAGCTACAGGGTGGACAGGGACATACTTCAGCAACGCATGAGCTCTGCTGGCCTCACCTCAGACCCAGAGCCAACAGAGGGGAACCCATCCCAGTTGAAACCAAGGTATGCGTAGTCTTAAGAATACTAGCTACAGGTACTTTCCAAAGACCTACTGGGGATAACATGGGGGTCTCACAGGCATCTGCATCTAGGGTACTCCACCAGTTCCTGGATGCCATGCAACCACATGCTGGTGAGCACATTTATTTCCCCAGCACCCCAGAGGACAGGACCAGCAATATGTGTCTCTTCCACCATGTATCAGACTACCCAGAGGTACTGGGTGCCCTAGACTGCACTCACATCCATATCAAAGCACCACCCAGTGAAGATGGTAGAGTGTACGTCAACCGCAAGGGCCATCACTCCAACTGCCAGGCCATGTGCGATGCCAAGGGCATTATCATCAATGTGTGCTGGCAGCCCTGGCAGCTACCATTACTCCCACATCTGGCATGCCTCACAGCTGTACCAGGCATTTGCCCATGGGGACATCCCTTATGGCCATCTTGTGGGGGATGCTGGCTACACATTAGAACCGTGGGTGATGACACCCATCAGAAATGCACAGACACCCACTAAAGAACGCCATAATGAGGCACACGCACAAA
This sequence comes from Protopterus annectens, assembly GCF_019279795.1. Taxonomy (NCBI): domain Eukaryota; kingdom Metazoa; phylum Chordata; order Ceratodontiformes; family Protopteridae; genus Protopterus; species Protopterus annectens. Next base: position 703,526,704 of record NC_056745.1, on the reverse strand, counting down.
CTAGGAACATTATAGCGAGTGTGTCTGGGATGCTCAAGTCACAGTTCCACTGCCTTGACATATATGGAGTCTTGCAGTACTCTCCAGCCACATGTGCACACATGTTCACAGTATGTACCATGATACACAATATGATCCTGCGGAAACAGCTGCGACAAGATCATCACAGGGAAGGGGCACACAGCCTCCCACCATTGCCAAGTTCTCCACAGGCACAGGGGGACTCGGAGGAGGACCCCCTGAGCCTGCCCCTGTAGGCAGAGATAGGCATGCCAGTATGCCCTGGCCTTGGCAAAGAGGCAACGCATAGCACATACACTGACACCCTAGGGACCCAGGGACTGACACCTCTCTCTGACTTGCACACACAGTAAAATGGATGCCACACACATCAAACTACCTGTACCTTACCATGTATAGGCTGTGTACTGCATGCATCTGACAGAGTCAGCCCTTACGCACCATCCTCACCACTACCGCAGGCACAAGGTACACCACTCTTCTTAACAATAGATGACTGAAGTAGTATGTTTTGGTAGCATATCTAAGGTACTGCTGCATGTATATAAGGGAGTGGGGTGGCCTACCAAGATAGCAGCAGACAACTGACAGCTATGTGGGACAACAGGAAATGTCTGCCCAATACTGGCTTTCGCAGAGTATGCAGTAGTCCTCTAGGTGACAAAACTCACTGCAGTGTATGTGGGGGACAAATAAACTGGGAGGTTACAGGTCACACCCATGGATGTCAATGTTGGGGTCCCATACACACCCCTCAGCCTCTCCCAGCAAGTCAGCCGTAGAAAACTATAAAGGAATGTCTGGGAAAGGCCCACAAACAGGGGCAATGATGAAATACTTCTCTTACAGACTTACACACTGACATCACAGCAGGTCTTGCAGTTGCATGATGTCTCTGAAGAGTAGGAAGTCTGGAACTCAAATGTCTGCCATTACATCCTAACCTTTGTTCTTTATTGATATGGCAGTATTCTCCAAGACAGGCACAACACTATGCTAAATGGGGTCAAAAAGTAAAGCCAACATCTGCACAGTCTGTGCAAATGTGTACAGTTGACAGGTATAGCCCCCAACACACCCGTGTCCCAATAAAAATGCAGTAACATGTACGTTTGTAGGATAATAGCAGTAGAGTACACATTCATAGGGCTGTCCCAATCAACTTGATAACCTGTTGCACATCCACAATATGCAGGTGACAACAAGCTATGTATATGCATGGTTAATACTGTCAGGAAGTGGGCAGTACTTACTCTTGGCTGTTGCTACTTAGTGGCCTAGGAACACTACTGTGGTTGACAGGGTCCATGTTCCAAGATTTTCTGTGCCAACTATTTTGCATGTCAGCTACACCTACAGTAGGACCTGTACACACTGTCCAGAAGTCAATATTCATTACTGCAGGGAAGATGGACAAATCAGGGACAGGGGAGTGCCCACCATACCTCTCAACTGTACAGACTTTTGCAGAATGTCCAGAGTTTTGCATCATAATTTTGTTGTTTGTCAGGAAATTGTGGTTTTGTGGCAAATCACTGGCAAATCATTAAAGACAAAAGTCAGAAAATAAGGAACATATTTCAGTTTCAGACTTCATATCCTTTAAGAAATGCATGCTAATGCAAAACCTGTTATTGTAGCAGCTATCTAAGTTTGTAAGGGCAATATTTAACATCTGTCCCTATTTTTGGCCCTTTGTCACCCAATTATTTATGGCTTTCCCCAGATTTCTGGCTCTAACAGGTTGAGAGGTATGGTGCCTAGTAGGACAGTGGGTACCTGAAAGCTAGTGTACTGCCAGGTTACAAATGGCTGCCACCTTATTGTGTCAGCACTGATGACAAGTCACTGGCCACCATCCATACCCCTGACAGGCTGTCAGAGAAGGACCACAGGTATGCCACATATATGTGTTGTGCTTGTCCTAACATTGTATTTGCCTGCCAAACTATTTGCAAAACAAGAAAGGTTCATATCAAAACATCAATGGCAGACAGTGGAGAAGCAGATGTCATACCCATAAGAAAAAGCAAACAAATACCAAACCGGTCTCCCAACTCTCTATGTTTGGCAGAGCATTATTAACATCCTGTCCCCATGTGTGGGCCTTTGTCTGACTGTCATAAATGGGTCTGTCCAGATGTCACTCCGTAGCAGGTTAACAGCTAGGGCCAACATGTAGCCTCATAATAACATAGCAACACAAACCATCTGAGGACCACAGCAGATGTAGTGGTGCAATGATGGACAACCTCCTAAACAGGTTCACTCAGAGGTGTGAAGCCCACAACCCTGTATGTGATGTTACGTCATCTACCCCACTCACACCAGAAATACAAATACAGAACAGCGGCCACTGTGGGCATAAGCCTGTGACCAGACTACAGAAGGACAAAAAGGCACACATAAGGGGAAGGGGAAACCACTGGCCAGACAAATGGAAAATGTGCACACCAGAACAAATCGTGCAGTAACATGGGTACCCTGCAGGGTATAAAGTCAGTAAACATCACCCAGATCTACACAACACACACCCACGTAAGTGGAGGTCATCAACAAAACAGAAACGGACACAAAGAACACCTCAGAGGCAAAAACACATGGGAATTCCACAAACCTACACACCACAGAACATGCATAGTCCACACACCAGTGTCTCACAACCACTAAGGCCTTACCATAAACCCAACATATTACTCATAGGAGACTCCATCGTGAGGCTCACGGATGTGCCTCTCACCAGGCTGGATAAGAAGAAAGTCATGCTTACTTGTCTGTCAGGTGCCAGAATCCACCATATCACACATGAGCTCAGGTCACTCCACAACAGGTACTGTTATCACTCTGGACTAATCCATGGCGGTGTGAATCATGTAAGATGCACCTCCCTGGACTACAGGAGGTGGAGTATAAAGATATATTAGACAGACACACACCTCCATGCTGGTCCAACAGTCTGACACACACAAGACACTCAAGTGCAGTCAACCAATGACAAGACCCCTATGTAAATTATAGGTAGCTACAGGCAAATATATCTGACACAGGATACCCACCCCACATATCTGGCGCTCTACAAATCAATCAAGATTCAACATGTTACCCTGATCCTGGCTGTCGTACATTACCAAACCACTGACTGGAAAACCAACCATGCCAGAACAGAAATGCACAGAGATTCCCCCATCTTATCAATGCTAAATCTTTAGGGCAGCTACTTGATAGCCCCACAGGATGTGATACATATGTTGGACTTGGCAGTAACCAACATGATTAACCACTGCAGCACCCCTATGGTATAATCCTCCCTGGCAAGATCCGGCAAAAAAGCAGTCATGTATGATATAACCATCTCTCCTGACCCCCCCGCCATGGTAAAACGAAAATGTCTCCCAAGCTGAGCACAACCACCAGATGGATGGTATAAACAGCTGAACAGCCCCCTATCCCACTGGAGGAACAGGCAGCAATGTCCAAAAGTACTATACCAGCATATATATATATATATATATATATATATATATATATATATATATATATAGATATATATATATATATATATATATATATATATATATATATATACATACATATATATATATATACATATATATATATATATATATATATATATATATATATATGTACAGCTGCATGTAATCAGGAATAATTGACAGAACAACATCATCATCCACAAGGGAGAGTAAACCAGTCTGCAAACATCTGCAATAAAGGAACTATGTAACAAAAGGATGACATTGCTGCCCAGGACCGAGAAGGAGCAGGTGCACAATTGGAAGTAATCACCCCTAGCCTGAACAAACGAATAAGACCATCACTGACGTCCTCTAAAGGCATCTCCAAGTCCAAATTGCCCACATCTCTAAGACAGACAATCATAAGGCCTTCTTCACATATGTTTGCATTCCCAAAGGAAGCTCCCAGATCTGTGCCAAACTGGTGGTCAAGGAAACCACATACAGAAATGCTGTAGATATAGCCAATCTACTGGCTGACAGAATCAGTGGAAATGTCTCCCCTCTCCCCTCCAGTCAGGAAAGCAAGACATCCCCAGTACCTGACCACTCAACCCTTATCACTAGGGAACAGGGCATCACTGCCCTCTCAAATCCAAAAGACAGCCTCCATGGGACCTGAATACATCCCAGCCTGCAACCTACATGAACCCAGGTATGAACTGGCAGCATCATTACTCACCCTACACAACCAAAGCCTGAGTACTGCCTTTGCCACAGCTGAGTGGCAGACAGCCACTGACATCCCTGTACACCAAGGTGGAGTGTTCACCAATCCAGGAAATTAAAGACCCATCAGCCTAACTAGCCTGATCTGCAAGGCCATGCAATGGATCATCATGGACTTCTTTAACAAGGACATTGGCAAACTCCAAATAATTGACCCCACACAGTCAGTCTGCCTTTCTCAAGGGGAGGTATGTCAGTGACCTTTGGATGACTTCCCTGAGGCTGGCCACCTTGACTTGGTCAAAGCCTCGCAGTACACCTGTAATGAGTGGCATACCATAGGGAACGGCCCGGGGGCCTCTGGTATACGGGATGTACTACCTGAGGTGCAGGCCAAAAACACTGGCCTATGGCTGACTAACTTGTCAGATGACTGCAAGCTGGGAACAGTCATCAATACCCAAAGTGATGTGGATGTCCTATAACAGGGCCTTACCAAAACAAATGGCTGTTGCCAGAAACATGGCCTCAAGCTGAATGCCTGCAGATGCATCACCATCCCCTTTGGGGAGAATGACGTCCCCATATATTATCACATTACCAACAATGTCCTACATACACAATCAGTTCTGAGGCATTTGGCCAACCAAGTTGATAGCAACCTGAAATCTGTGCACCATGTAGCTTCCATTGTACAGAAAGCTTAATAGATGGGCCAACTCAAACATAAGGGTATCTCATCCAGGGACAAAGAGGTCATAAGATCCATGTATTCTAAGCTTATATGATCAATTAGTTTGTACAACGCCCCCTTTGGCATGTACCTCACAAAGCACATGCAGAAGCTGGAGAGACCACAGAGGTTCCTCACCAGGAGAATCCAGGACCCCAAACACCTACACTACACAGATAGGCTAACAGCACTTTCCGTCTACTCAGTTCCATACAGACTCCTCAGAGGTGACCTCTGTCTGGCATACAAAGCAATCTAGACCCTGCCTTGATGGGACTGTTGCACCTCTGGAAATCAAGGCCCACTCGATCAACCTGTAGGTGCAACATCAACCTGGTCTGTGATATCAATAGGGCTTGTTGGTGTGACAGATACGTGTCCCACAGACTCCCCCATCTGTGGAATACACACTCTTTCCACATCAAGCTGAGTGCCTCAATACCCTTTGTGAAGTGCTCCCTGTATAAGTGCATGGGAAATAGAAAATACAGTCCTGTGATTCCACCTATGTCCTTGCTGGACAGGGGCTCTGGGTGCTGACATGTGTTCACATGGGCTACACTGTCATCTGCGAGTGTTATAAGGGCTTCAGGGCCAATCGCCTACTAACCTCATATCAACCTATCAACCTATAAACAAATGTCTGTCACTCGTTCACCACATTACTCCATACTGCTCTGCCACTGATATACCTGGAAATCACAGTGCTATGCGGAATATACCACACATATAACGGACATCTCTGCTCAGTAGAATACACTCTGTACCCACACCCATACCTCCCAACCTCTTAGAGCAAGAAATCTGGACAAGGTCATAAATAAAAGTGGGACAAAGGCCCAAAAATAGGGATGATCTTTACATCATTGCTCCCACAAACTTAGAAAGTTGATGGAATAACAGGTTTTGCACTAGCGTGAATTTTCTGAAGATTATGAAGTCTGAAACTCAAATGTGTCATTATTTTCTAACTTCAGTCTTTAATTATTTGCCACTAACTTGCCAGAAAACCACAATTTCATGAAAAACGGACCAAAATTATGAGACAAACACCTGGACATTCTGCAAAAAACTGTACAGTTGTGAGGTATGAGTCACACCAGGACATCACTTTTCTGTTGAGAAGAATAACACACAAGCAGGTGATGCCCAGCCAGTATCACTGAGGTGCTGGACTGTTTACACAGCTTCATCAGCCAATCAGCTGTAACCATTCCTCTCAACAGCCGGATTGGGCAAGAATGTCTATAGTTTGCTGCACAATTTCGGTCTGTGCATCATACATCTTGCATTTCCCAGGTAAATCACTGTGATGATCTGAGGATGGAGGATATCTGTCAGTAAGTAATGACACAATACATTTCAGTGTCAGACGACATATATGTCAGAAGATGTCTGCTTAAACAAACCTTGTAACTCTAGCAACTTTCTATGTTAATAAGAGCAATATTTACAGTATCTCCCTATGTTTGGGCCACTGTCCCCCCATTTTGGCAGTCTATCTCCAGATTTCTTGCACTAACAGGTTGACAGGTATGGCTGTAGCACACAAAACACTGGACCGGAATACAACTATCTCTGGAATGGAGTCCCACTCTTACTACAGAAGGTCATACTGGGCTTGCTCATACACTTAGAGAATTACAGCACATCCCTAAACCCACATCGGAGTGTATAACTGTATTGTGCATAGATGTCTTTGCATACAGACAGCTATGTACACCTTAACTGTCTTTATCCATACCTGTCAGACAGGATTACCCTCAACTAGCTGTAGGTGGCCCATATGTGATATATCTGCATCTTTTGCATGTGATACACAGACAAATATATGGACAACATATAACAATATTTCAAGCATATGCACACACAGACATGGGGAAGAGAGAGGCAGACAGTGATAGAGAGAGGGAGAGAGAGAGAGAGACAGGGAGACACAAACAGAGAGTGTGTCATAGACAGGGATACCCTGATAGGCATAGAGTGATGTCCTGCTGCGGACAGTTGCATACCGGTTGTAACCAGTCACATGTGCCAGCATGAAGGTGAGCCCCATTGTGTAATAGTACTGAGGTAGAGGGTTGTAATACCACATCACTCACCTTTGTGTGTGTGTGTGTGTGTGTGTGTGTGTGTGTGTGTGTGTGTGTGTGAGTGAGTGTGTTTGTAGGTTAAGGTATTATGAGGCCTTTCCCCCTCAATACACATCCAAAGGCCCTACTGTACAAGATCTGCTGATGTCTTTCCTCTTAGAAGTATCTTTGGATACTTGTCAGCCCTATAAGCTATGTGGCATGTGCGATAACTGTGTAGCACTATAGTACAAATAACTAGATAGGTAGGAGTTCTAATCTCAGTCCTGCCAAATGTAAGTGTGTGTGTGTGTGTGTGTGTTTGTAGGTTAAAGATTTTTAGGCCATTCCCACCTAGTACACTTCCCATTGCCTTCCTTTACAAGGGCTGCTAATGTCATTCACCTTAGAAGTACCTTTGGACAGCCCTCAGCCCTATAAGTTCTGTGGTGCGTGCAATAATTGTGTAACATTGTAGTACAAACAACTACATAGGTAGAGGTTCTAATCTCAGTTCTGACTAATGTGTGTGTAAGTGTGTAATGTTTGTAGGTTAAAGTATTTTGAGGCCTTTCCCACCCAGTACACTTCCCAATGCCCTACTTTACAAGGGCTGCTGATGTCATTCACCTTAGAAGTACCTTTAACAGCCCTCAGCCCTATAAGTTCTGTGGTAACTGTGTAACATTGTAGTACAAATAACTAGATAGGTAGGGGTTCTAATCTCAGTTCTGGCTAATGTGTGTGTGTGTATAAGTGTTTGTAAGTGTATATGTTTGTAGGTTAAAGTATTTTGAGGCCTTTCCCATGAAATACACTTCCCACTGCCCTACTTTACAAGGGCTGCTGATGTCATTCACCTTAGAAGTACCTTTGGACACCTGTCAGTCCTATAAGCCCCATGGTACATGCAATAACTGTGTAACACTGTAGTACAAATAACTAGACAGGTAGGGGTTCTAAACTCAATGCTGGCAACTGTGATACTGTGTGTGTGTGTGTGTGTGTGTGTGTGTGTGTGTGTGTGTGTGTGTGTGTGTGTGTGTGTGTGTGTGTGTGTGTGAGAATCATATCCTCTGTAGGGGTGGATTATACCATTTTGAGGTGTGTTCCACCCAGTACACTTCCCACTGCTCTACTTTACAGGGCCCACTGATGCCATTCACCTTACAAGTACCTGTATACACTCTTAAGCCCTATAAGCTCTGTGGTATGTGCAATAACTGTGTAATGCTACAGTACAAATAATTAGATAGGTAGAGGTTCAGATCTCAATATGGGCAACTATAGTACTGTATGTGTGTGTGTGTGTGTGTGTGTGTGTGTGTGTGTGTGTGTGTGTGTGTGTGTGTGTGTGTGTGTGTGTGTGTGTGTGTGTGAACCGTATCCCCTGTGGCTGTTGTGTGTGTTGGTTATACCATTTTAAGGCCTGTTGACTCCCTCCCCATGGCATTACTTTAAAGAGGCAGTTAATGGCATCTGCCTTACATGCACCATATTAAACTATACAAGCCATACCAGTCATCTGTACAGATGTATATGGAATATCTGGATGTTTGCAACCTATATGTGGCATGTGTTCCCTAACAATGGGGATTTATGAGTAAAAATATGTCACAGGCACCACACTGACAGACAAGTCAGCATCAGACATCATACCTGTCTGAAACATCATGCTGATACAAAGTCTGTTACTCTGTCACCTGTCCAGGTATGTAAGAGCAATGTATGAGACCAGTTGCTATTTTGGGTGTTTTATCCCACCATCCATGAAGGCATTCCCAGGATTACTTGTTGTAAGAGGTAGTAAGTTATGTCCCCAGCATATAATCTCTGTGGTACATGTAATGTGTACACAACACTATAGTACATACAAGTGGATATGTAGGGGTACTAATCTATTGCCAACTGTGTATGTGTTTCTGTATGCATATCCCCAGTGGCTGTCATTACTGTGTGTATGTGATGGTTATACCATTTTGTGTGCCTCTTTCACCCTCTGAACTCCCCCACTGCCAAACTAGTTGCAGCCCCTACAGATGTCATCCACCTTACAAGCACAATTACACAGTTTCTAACACAAAGGCAATGTGGTACATGCAATAGTCATATCACTGTGTATTGTACATACATAGATAGGTGGATCATCTAATATGGGAAATGTCACCTCTGTGTTCATGTGTGTTTCAATGCATGTCCTCATGCAACAGTGTGTTTGAGGTGGCTCTACCATGTTAAGGCCATCTAAACCCACCAGTGGCAATCCTAACAGCCGCTGCAGTTGTCACCCACCTTAATAGTACTGGCAGACACTGCAACAGTACATAATCTCTGTGGTGTTTCTGTTATGTATCTAGCAGTATTGTTTGTAAAACTGGGCCGGTAGAGGTTCTGCTATCAGCAAGGGCATGAATGTGTGTGTGTGTGTGTGTGTGTGTGTGTGTGTGTGTGTGTGTGTGTGTGTGTGTGTGTGTGTGTATGTCTGTGTCTGTATGTATATACCAGCATACCTCTCAACAACTCACAGAAAGACAGCTGGTTAAAGCCATATATGAAGCTGAGGCAAACAGGAAACAGTGAGCACACCCTTCACATACTGCTGTGTTACACATGGGAAATAGCAGAACAGGTCATGCATGTGAATGCACCTTACAAATGGTATGTGTTGTTACATGACAATATACATCAGTAATCTGCAATGTCAGTCTGTCCTGATTTGCCAAAATGTTGGCCAGAAAACCACAGGTTTATGACAGATGGAAAGAAATTATCTGTCAGACATCAGGACAACCTGCAGACATATGCAGTGGTCAGAGGAATGGCCACTATCTGTACCCATACCTCTCAAGCTCTTACAGCACAAAATGTTTACAAAGCCATAAATAATGGGGTGACAAAGGCCACATAATAGGGACACTTGTCAAATATTGCTCCTACAAACCTATATAGGTGACAGAATAACAGGTTATGAAGAATAACAGGTTGTGCATTAGCACAGATACTCTGAAAGGTATGTCATCTACAAGTCATAATGTCTGCCATTATTTATTGACATCAAATCACAATTATTTGGCAACGATTTGCCAGAAAAACACAGGTATATGAGAAAATGCACCACAAATATGAGGCAAGGATGTGAACATACTGTGGAAATCTGTACAGCTGACAGGCATGTCTGTACCATCCTCCAGGTTGCTGTCCATGACTGGCAAGATGTAACCTGTGACAACAACTGAAACAGTGAAAAGAGGTCCAAAGACTGTAGGACAAGAAACATGTCATATAGTTCTGTACTGATTGCATAGAGCAGTTATTGCACATCAGAAGCACCTTAATATTAAGAGAAATATTGTAAGCTAAGGTAATGTCACAAAAAGAATGTCACAGTAGCAAACCAGAGGAAGTCCTGTGTGTTGCACTTGCCATGGGCCATCTGGTAACATACATGTTGATGCCTAGCTGTGTAGGCTTATGTATTATTGCCAACTGTGGATTATTGTCTGAGGCTTTGGCTGGGTGAAGGTAGGCGGTGTACAGTGTCTTCTCCAAGTCCATGTGTTTGTTGACCGTTTCAAATAAGTTGACCAGGTTTAACAGGCCTGATCCCCTTTGACAATACCAAACTGTGGGGGCTCCACCATTTTCAGGTTGCGAATGTTCCTGTTTACGAGGTCCTTGATAATGCCTTCACTGGTGTTGCAGATCAGGGTAGCTGGGCTGATGTGCATATGATTGGCTGGGTCAGTGGATGCTCCACTTTTGTGCAGAGGGTTGACAGTGGCTGTCCTCCATGTGGATGGGATGACACTGTTGCTCAGGCTTTGGCTGACTACAGTGTGTAATGGAGCTGAGAGCTCATGCCTGAGTTCATGTAAGATGCAGCAAGAGATGTTATCAGGTCCCATGGAGACTTCAGTTTGTTGCCTTTGAGAGGGCATTACAGACCTGTTCCCTGGTGATAAGGGGAGGAGGGCAGGTGCTGTGCATGTCCTCCTACACTGATGGGGGGACGGGGGTGACATTTTCACTTAACCTGTCTGCAGCAGGTTGGCTATAGCTATGGCATGTGTGTATGTGGTGTTAATGACCACCAGTATAGAGTGGATTTGGTTGTTGCCTCTGTGACTGCAGACATATGTGAAGAAGGCCTTGTGATTGGCCTTGGTGGATGTGTCCGATATGTACTCATAGTTAGCTTTAGAGTAATTCACCTGTGACCTTATTTGCTTGTTCAGACAGAGGTGCGATCACTTCCAATTTGGCACCTACCTGCTCCATTTTGGCCCTGTACAGCCAATATTTCCACCTATTATGGGGTTTGTGTACTGCTGCTGTCCACCACAGAGGTTTACTTTAACTTGGGGGAGGTGAGTTTTACAAGTCAGGTATTGGTGAGTCCATACAGCTATGTATGTGCTCATACAGATGTTTGTTGCAGTCTTGGACTCAAAGTCATGACACAGTTGAACATTTTTCCAATTTCAACCTAGTAATTATAATCAATCTAGTAATCATTTCTGTTTCAAGGCAATACAACAACCTATAGCTGTAGACATTTATGTCTGTTTGATGCACTGAAACTAAGATTACACATTTGTAAAACAAGTACATCTTATTTACCTGACATTTTGCAACTCATGCCTGTATGTTTGAGGCTTCCAGATACATCTATTAATACATACATGTGCACAGGTAATACTTGATATACATTTTTGTTCTATGTCAGTATGGCACAATGTGTTTACACTCTTGCAGCTCAGTCATACCTCTCAACCTGTTAGAGCAAGACATCTAGACAAAGGCACACATAAATGGGGGGCAATGGCCCACAAATAGTGACACTTTATAAATATTGCTGCAACACATTTAAGTCAGTTGATAGCACAGTAGGTTTTGCATTCACAGGAATACTCTGAAGGATATGACATCTGACATTCAAATGTATGCTATTATGTTGACATCAGTCTTTACTGATTTGCCAGACATAACACAACTCTATGAGAAAATAACTAAAATATGAGGCAAACATGTGGTCAGTCTGCATAACTCTGGACAATTGAAAGGTATGAGCTCAGTATATCACATACAGTTCAACACACACTATTGCACCAGTTGTTTACTATGCACATACCCTATATAGGTCTCTTACATTTGTAAGACAAGCATATGTATCATAGTAGTATTCACAAATGACATATAAATATTTACAACATCCCAGGTAGCTGGCCTGGCAGTGTCACAGTCAGTATTGTACAACTCTGCTGGGGTGACTCAAGGGCCAGAGCTATGATCTACATCACTGTAGACAGAGCCAGAAGAAATGGCCATAGGTGCTAGACAGCAACATATCAGTCCAGCAATTCTTGTTGAGACCTATTGTTTAACATCCTATTTCCCATTATTGCATCTCCCTTCTGCATTCCATTACATGCTTAATTGTTTGACATACCTGTTGTAGTTCTGTAGTGTTTTCTCAGAGTAATTGAGAAGTGTGTCTTTCTCTATTCACAATCTTTGCATATAAAGGCTCAGACCTGTTTTGCATAGGCAGCAGCTTGCCTTTTGTAGGTAATTCTCATGACCAGGTGATGGCCTGTGCACCAATTGGTGTCTCCCACTTGCTAATTGCATCCAGAACAGCTGTGTTGTCTTTTCATTAGACAATGGCATGGCAAGACAGTGGTATAATTAAGTCCTTCATGTGGGCCTTGCCCCTTTTCTTTGCCTGTGAGGAGGACATTATGGAGGTGTGGGAGCTACAGCATCACAGAGGGTAGATGGAAATACCTCTTACAACAAGAAATGTGGAGAAAGCCCAGCAAAATGGGGGAGAAAGTTCCAGAATTAGGGACAGACTGTAAGTATTGCTGTTATACAGTTAGAAAATTGCTAGATTAACAGAGTTTGTCTGGATATACATTTTCTGCATGATTTCAAGTCCTGACACTGATATGTACATGACATACCTCTCAATTGTACAGATTTCCACAGAATGTCCAGAGGTTTGCCTCTTATGTTTGGTCTGTTTCTCAAACAATTTTGTTTTTTGTCAAATCACTAGGATAACCTGATGATTGAAGTCAGTAAATAACTACATCCATTTGTGTTTCAGACTTCATATCCTTCAGAAAATTTATGTTAAAACAAACCCTGTTACTCCAGCAACTTTTTCAGTTTATAACACCATTATTTAAATGATGTCCCTATTTTTGGGCCTCTGTCATAGGTTGGTACTAGGCTATCGACCCTAGGGCCTATACAAGCCTAGCCAAAACAATTCCCTGGATATTTCTTCCCACAATATTTACTTCCCTGGACCCCTATCTAGCAGGGGGACTGACGTGATCCCCGGGGTGAATTTCCTATCTCCCATCCAATCGTCAAGGTTCCTTTTGAAGAGGGCCAAGGAGGCGCTCTGCTTGACATGTATAGGCAGTCTATTCCAGAGTACAGAGAGTCTCTGGGTCAGGAATCTATCCCTCCAGCATATTTTGTTCATTGTAATGACAAGGTTTAGATCCCTGGAGCGTGTGGCTCTGAGGGATTGGTATTTCTTTAAGAGGAGCATGTCCAACAGCTCAGGGTTTGACATGGCCAAAAAAAATGTGCCCCAAGTATGTCAGGCTTTGTCCAGATGTCTTGTTCTAAGAGGTTCAGAGGTATGGTATATCATTATTTAGTGACCTCACTACTGATATCATCCCAGTGATTTAGGAGAATCCCAGAAATGTTATGAGGAAGAGGCCACAAATATGGTCCCAAACCCGGAACATTCTGTGGAAATCTGTACAGATGAGAGTTATGTATATCTGGCCATTGTTAACAGACTGTCAAGATTGTGTAGCAGTGTAGTGTGTAAATGTTTGTTGGGCTGGATAGGGAAAGAGGCAGATGTGAGTGTCGTAGATCCTTTTTCTATCTGACTGTGCATGCTGCTACAGTTGCTGGTTGTCTATCAGCTGTATATGTTTGTAGGGGCAGACTGAGACATGTCCCGTAACACCTCAGGATTCCAACTACACTGTGACTTGGGGCAGTATATGTAGGAGAAGTGTGTGACTGGCAATCAGGATATGTTTGTTCAAACAGTCGTTATACTCAAGATTTCAGTTGGCTTACTGGTATGCTGTTGTAACTGTGCTGTAAATGGTTGTGGGTAGACAATTTCTCACCGATGTCTGTTTTTCACTACAATTACATTTCTGTAGTGCATGATATATTTGCAAATGCATGGGTAATTCCCCAGAGCTGATTTGGGGTATTGTTGTGTTGGTCTTACTGTGATTCAGAAGGTGCTGGGTGACATGTTTGGCAGATATGAGTGTTTTTCCCCTTCGGTTACATGACTGCAGTCATACCTCTCCACTGTCCAGATTTTCATACACTGTCCAGATGTGTGGCTCATATTTTTGGTCTGTTTCCCATAACTGTTGTCCATTTTTGACAAATCACTGGGATGATGTAAGCACTGAAGTCACTAAATGATGACAAGCATTTGTGTTTCAGACCTGAATATATCAGAAAATATATGTTAAAACAAACCAGGGTACTCTAGCAACTTTCTAAGCTTATAAAATCCATATTTAAAATATGTCCCTTTTGGCCTTTGTCTCCCACTTTGTCAGGCTTTGTGCAGGTGTCTTGCACTAAGAGGTTGAGTGCATATATATATATATATATATATATATATATGTGTGTGTGTGTGTGTGTGTGTGTGTGTGTGTGTATATATATATATATATATATATATGTATAGAGAGAGAGATTGATTTACGTCACTGTACATGGGAGCAAAATGTAGAGCTATGTATGGGGCAATGATTTGTTTTTGGGACAGATGCCCCCCCCCCTTTTTAAGGTGAGAGTGGGATGTTGGGGAAGGGCTGTAGGTATGTTTGGGGAGGTAGGTTGGGTAGGATAGGTTGCATTCGCAGACAGACAAGACACACAAGACAGCAGACAGGGGAGGTATATGACACATGAGGGGGGTAAACACCTTAGATGGGGAGGGTGGTTGGGAATCAGAGGCCCATGAGCCCCCAAATGGATACAGTGGGACTGAGATCCCCACCCATGGGCAGTCACCACTGCACCTTCATGGCCCCTAAAATGGCTGTGCTGGGTTTGGACAACAGTGGCAGCCCTCAATCTGACTTAGTCGTCCATCCAACTCTGAGCAGATGGCACTGCGCACTAAACCCTGGAACTTGTGGGTGATGGCTCCTCTCTGCACCCGCATCCAGGGGGGGACAGACCCCGTCCCTTCAGGCGAGATCTGCCTTCCCAAAAGTGCTATGGTGTTGAGGTTTTTCAAAATGTATTGGTTAGTCATGAACAAATAACTTCAAAATTAATTATAGCAGCATGCATGGATTTTCCAAGTAATCCAGAACAATAAAAGTGAATCAATTGCACAGCAAACAGAACACATGCATAAATGGAATAACAGTCAGCATGGTAACAGCATGCCAGTAACACTGACGGCAATAGGCCACCAACAATAGTATTTGAACAAGGTATGTTAACATGCAACCAATTAAATATATGAACAATAATAGAACTAAAGTCCCAACATTAGGTTTTGAAAACAACATACCCATAATATATGAATAATTACTACTGATGCAGATAAGGGATGGGAGAAGAAACAAAAAGTCCATTAACAACTGTTTAGGCTTCTAAATTTCTCAACAGTACTGCTCAATACTCTACAGGTCTGCCCTCACTTTACATCTACCTATGACGCATACCTTCTATAGCACATACAAAGCTGTTAAACTGTCAACCTAGAATGGTATGGGCAAATTGTTACGACTCTAGGTACATGACTAGAGGGGACTTGTACATGTCAGGGTTACATATTTGACAAAGAAGGGGTTCCCTGCATGTTGTATGGGTGTGCTACTGGCATACTTCACTTGGATTCCTATCTGTGTCTGAGGTTATTGGCAGCAGTGATCACTAGCTGTGACAGCATGACACTTGAGAGACATGTATTGGGAAGAGTGCATGGTGTGTGTACCTATCTTGCTGTCATTTGCAGGCATGGAGTTGGACAGTGGAACAGTTGCACATGGTTTATTAGTATACCCTTCATACAGCTACTACAAGCCTTTCTTTACCTGTAAGACCTGTGGAGAAAATATCTGTTAACACTACCTGACTGTTTCTACAAATATTCAAGATTTCTTGAGTGTAAATATGCACATATCTTAGTACCACTCCCTGGATTCAAACAGTGGTCTGGGTGTGCAAAAATGAACAACAAAGCTATTTCCCATCACACTGAGCTACTGCTGTTTCTTGTTTGACTGATTTCTGCCTAATACGCTCTTGGTTAGATAGTCTGACCTTGTAATCCTGAGATTCATGCATGACAGATAGTGTACTATGTATTAATCACCTGAAATAATACAATCTGAAAAGCAAAGGTTAACACAAGGCAATGCTGCAGGGGACACACTATAATACATTAAACATTATTATTTAGGGTTCAGATCTTAGTGCATAACACATTTCATATTTCATTTATATCTTGTTTTACAGCTCCACAATCTACAGTGTTGCATAACAGCTGGTTTTCAGAACAACCTCAGTTAATGCATGCTGTCAAAGCCATATTTGCTGTGAAGAACCTGTACACATTCTACTTCTACAACAACATAGCAGAATAAATACAACAGTTTGTGGTATAAGTTTTTATTTTAGTAATATGACACAGTGCTTTACTTCTGCATATCCTGTAGATCAATATTAGTCTGGCAAACTTTATTTACTCAGTAGACACATAACACACTATACTTACTGGCAGTAAACAATATACTCCTTCTTATTTATTGCACTATAT
Source organism: Protopterus annectens (assembly GCF_019279795.1). NCBI lineage: Eukaryota > Metazoa > Chordata > Ceratodontiformes > Protopteridae > Protopterus > Protopterus annectens. Next base: position 703,509,826 of record NC_056745.1, on the reverse strand, counting down.
ACTGCAAGATAGATCAGTACTCACCAGCCTGTCAGTGCAACCTTGAAAGTCTGTCGGCATGGGCCTCCACATTGCTACCCCTCTCCGCTGCAGCTGTAGGGGAGAAAAACAAACATTATGCATACCTGTCTATCACATACTCATGCTAGAATTTGGTACAGCTATGGATGAGATACTTACAAACTACTGGAGCATTCCGTGCCCAAGCATCTTGGGTGCACTGGGCCAACAGCATCCGATTCCTATGCTTTAGGTCAGCATAATGATGCCGCACCTGCTCATCAGTTTGGGGGATTCCAGTAGCACTGGTGAGATCACATGCCAGATGGTCCCAGTCCTCCGTTTTGTACACTGAGCCCTGGTACTGGCCCTGCAGCAGTCTGTTGACATGGTGTTCAACAAGGAGTCCGGCCATGACCCTGGACTCCAGAATGCCCTAGCGCTGTGCTCAAAAGCGTGCTCCCTCTCCAACACCAGACATGGTTCCTGCACAGATCAAATTACAACAGGTTCTGGCTGTGTTCCCACCTGTGCAGTTTAAATAAGACCATATTCCCACCCTTTGCTGTCATTGGACCATTTTGAAAATGTTGAGCACAGCTTAGCTGTGCGCAAACCCCAGTACACTGAGTTGAGCAGTGCTTAATGGGGTAAATGCTGAGCAGTGCATAGTTTTTTATTTAATTAATTATCAGTTACCATAGTGGTTTGATTTTAAGCTGTGGATTTGATGTATAAATGATAATTACTTAATTATTTAATCAATTAATTATGCTGAGTGTGTTATTTAAACCTTAGGTTTTATTTTTGTTACTAAGATCTGAAGAAGCATGGTTTCCACTCATCTGTTTGTTTCATTAAATTGTTTTTACTTGGATATTTCCATTTCGTGGTGGTCCTTCCTTGTCTGTTTGGTTATATTGTGGTTTCTATCTTGGCTTGGACCTTTGGGCAGCTTTATACATTGGTTTGCAGTGGGCAAATCTGCTTAGCTGAGCTGACTGCTGCTTAGAATTAACGTCTAAGCAATGCTCAAACTGGCTGAGCACAGCTTAGCACTGCTCAGCATTGATCATTTTCATTTATGAAAAAATATCAGAATTATAAATGAATTCATCCTTACTGACATATTAAGTGTATATGATTTACTTTACATGATGTCCCCCTATGTGCTTTCATTACATTACTTTGGGGTGTGACTATACTGTATGGGACACTTGTGTATACATGGGTGATTTGTTTTACATGTTATATGCACTGACACTTCCATTCTGAACCAGCTACACTACCCTGGTTAACAAATATAAAATTACTACATATTTTAAAATAAAAAAATAATTTTAACAATGCTTTCCCATGTAAAAATGAAGGGCCTGTCTTGGTACTCGAACCATGAACTGCTGTATGCAAAGCCAAAACTCTAACCACTACACTATCTCACTATTAAGGATTTTAGCTATACATTTTTATTTAGCTCCTATGAGATGTTTAAACAGTGCTGAGCAGAGGGCCACGATGCCCAGACCTGCTCAGCTATGCTTAAACTTAACTTATAACAGAAAAAAATTAATACAGGCACTTTAATTACATGTTTTAAAACTAATAGTAATTCATATTTGGTAATGCACTACCTGTCCTTCTATCAACTATCTAAGTCTGTATGAGCAATATCAGGATTGAAGTCACTACATAATTGCATACATATGAGTTTCAGACTTCTAATCCTTCCGAAAATGTTATGTTAATACAAATCTTGTTCCTCTATCAACTTTCTAAGTTTGTAAGAGCAATATTTAAAATCTGTCCCTATTTGTCCCCCCATCATTTTAGGCTTTGTCCACATTTTGTGCTCTAAGAGGCTGGGAGGTATGTTAAAAGTGCCATACGGCACTTTCACAATGCAGAGGGGGTGACAGCACCTGTCACACACAGCCTGCATTTATTTTGATTTATAATGACTCTATAAGTGTCCTCGGATACTGCTCTACTTTTCTTAGCTGCTTTCAGTGTCTGTGGACACTGAAAGCACTTAAAAAGTGAGTGCAGGGGGTGTGTTGGATCTGCGAACACTACTAAATTACACCCCTGCACTCATTCAGTGTTTGTGTCTGCAGAGCCATTCTCAATAGCTCGCCTTCATTAATATGAAAGGTGCGCTGCTGTTAAGGCTATACGGATGCAAACACCATTCACTCCACGTAGGAATAACACTATTCCTACACGGAGTTTATTGAATCCTGGGGTGTATGTATTGTGGAGAGATAGAAACCACAGAACATGTGTTTATGAAATGTGATAGAGTGAATCAATCATGGAAAAAAATATATGAAAAAGTATAAAGGGACTGAAAAGTATAAATATGGATATGATAGACTATGCCTATTATGAAAATGCAAAACAAAAATGTGTGGATAAATGGGATGAAAAGTTGTTTTTATAATAAAGATTATTTGGAATGAGAGGGTAAATGAAATAAGATTTAATGGAAAATGGATACTGGCAGACATTTTGAAAAACATTAATTTGGTTATGAAAAAAACAGTTGGGGGATCAACAATGTAAAAATATAAAGAAATCTATATAAAGCAAGTGGATATAACTGCAAATAATGTACATATAACATGTAAATAATGTATATTATGAGTTTTAAATAAAGAACCCCTACTCTTTTCAATTCATGCTATGGGATCTTTTACATCCACCTGAGCTACCACCAACTCAAGCAGATGGGACTTAAGTTTTACTTCTTATCTGCAGGATGACACACATAGGAGTGCAGAACTGCAGTGTTACCAATCCATCTACATGATGTGGGAATAGAAGCAACATTAGTCTGCACCTGTTGTGTAACTTGACATTTTAGACTATAACATCTTTATGAAAATTATTCAGAAAGGAATGATGAATGTTTTGGATGAAGTAATAATTGAGGGTATATAACACATAAGGAAAAGAAGTGAGATGCTTGCAATAATAAAAGAGGTAGTAACAATATAGAAAATGGGAAAAGTGAAGGAAGAATGGTTGCCTGTTATGTGGCAAATGCCTTTAATAATATAAATTATAAATATATGTGGATATTTTGAAAGAGTATGGTTTACGAAAGAAGATGTTAAACAAGCAATAATGCCTGAAAGGGTGTGTGTCAGGTGTCTACACCACTGGAAGGGCACTATTTCTTGCAATAACATACACACTGGAGGGGCACTGTTGTGCTTAGACAAACGCCTATCTGTTGAATAGTTTTGTATTTTTTTTTTATCACTATGTACTTTTTTATATATTTTTGATGTAAAAATAGTTCCTCTACCTAATGTTTCAAACTTGCTGTAACATGTAATTATTGTTGGGGGAAGCATTTTGGATCAAAAATATAAGTTATGTACGTATTTAATCTTTATATACATGAGCACATGCACATACACGCACACACAGACACGCAGACACACACACACACACACACACACACACACACACATATGCACTTATACACATATACATAGAAACACACATTCAGAACCACAGACAGACTTGCAGAGATATGCACAGAAATACAGACGCACACACAAATATACATAAAAATGTATTTATTTAACATTTGTTTACTGGGAAAGTCCAACTGGGACAGAGCCCATTTTCAGTGGAGGCCCAGGGAGAAATGCTCCAGATGCATGTCTTTGGAATGTGGGAGGAAACCGGAGCACCAGGATGAAACCCACGTGAACACAGGCGAGACATGCAAACTGTGCACAGAAAGCACCCCAGCCAAAAATCAAACTGGAGAACCCCTTGCTGTGAGGTGACAACGCTAACCTCTGCACCACTGCACCTCCCCGAATGCATGCACATATCAGAAGCACAGACATACAGACTCACACATATATAAACAAAAAACATAAAACCGCACGCACACACACACACACACACACACACACACACACACACACACACACACACACACACACAAACACACACACCAAGCAGTTACATCTACTTTGTTGAATTTATAAATGTCAGCTGTTTCATTTTGAGCAAATGAATGAAAAAAAAATCACAGAATGCAAGGTGTTACAACTCCCTTGTCTCTTTACTGTCACAGATTTTGCCCTATAGTGCTGCACTGCACCTCGCAGGGCAGAACCTTAAGTTGCTGTTAAATCACTGAGGATTAAAGTCAGTCAATAATGCCATGATTAAGAGTTTCATACCCCCTTTATACTTTAACAGATCTATGCTGACAGACTGCCTGTTGCAGTCAGCATGGTCTCTTTCCCTATCTCTTTCACTTATGCTGTTTCTTTCTCTCTCTCTCTCTCTCTCTCTCTCACATGCTTGCAAGCACATTACCTCACACAAACACACACACACACACACACACACACACACACACACACACACACACACACACACACACGTTTCCTGTTTTTTTATTTTTAATTTTAAGGTCACGTAACAGCAAAGTGTTGTTTAGCCACCATAAAAAATAGTGTCAATTTGCTTTTTTTTTTCTACTGTCCAAGCTTCATGTCAGTTTAATATGCTGCTGTAATGCTGCCATGAAGCCGCAGGCTTGTTTTTCAGCAGGCACTATCTGTACAGTAACATCCTGCTGGAGAATGATCAGTCTCCAGTCAGGGTATAATGAAAAGTTTGCCCAGTTCCACAGTTACTAAGTCAATTTATGATGTTAGCACTTTCGTCTAGATCAATATCTAAACTTCCTCAGACAACTTGTTCCCAAAATGCAGTAGTTTTTATACCTTTCAGTTAAACAACTATTAACTCCATTACCCCAGCAAGAATGCAATTAATTGGAATCAATTGATAGACTTACAGAAATTCCCTCTAATAAAGGATTTAACCATACTTGATTTATACCCCTTTCTTGGGGTATCAGTACACGATATTTTAAAAGAGAAGAATCTTCCTATTTCCTATCTAATCATCATGAGGCAACTAAAAGATCTGGCTATAAATTATTTCAATAACTTTGAACTTAAAGAAGAGGACTTAAAGATATGCCGTAATCTGTGGAAAGCTCTGATACAGGACAAAAAATATATAACTACCTCATATAAACTGATAAAAGAGATGAAATATAATAAACATATTCTCTTATCGAATTACTGGAGGGAAAAATTAATATTAGTTGACGACAGCAAGATTTTGGAAGCATTTAATCTAACATTAAAGTCAGTGTCCCTCCAAAAATTACTATTGACACAACTGATGATATTTAATAATGCCTACTATACCCGTCTTACTCTTCATAAATTTGACTCAAAGAATTCGCCTAAATGCCCACATTGTATAGATCAGACGGCTGACCTGTTGCACATGTTCTGGAGTTGCAAATGCATTTTTAAACTTTGGAATTCGTTAAAACTTCATTTACAGAAAATGGGCTACCAACACTCAACACTCTCTTGGGAATTTATGATCCTACATTCCCCAGATAATTTAGACAAATCAAAAAGGATCATAATCATGAATATTTGTTTATTAATGAAACTGTACATAGCTTCAAACTGGTTGAACCCGGCCCAGACATCTTGGGAAAATTTTATAACATTAGCAATAAGACATATTCTAGCGCACAAATTGTTAATCAATGACCATAAGAAAAGCATAAACAATATAAAAATATGGGAGCAAATCTTTAATATTATGTTGGCCTAGAGGTTCCTATCCACTTTTTCTCAGGGCATATATTTATAGGACAGATTCAGTCTTAGATTAGATATAGGTTGTAATAATAATACAGACCGTTGGCTTTTTTGTTGTATTTCCTTCTTAATAATTTATGTTAATATACAATGTTTGTGTAACTTTTGGAAGCAGTCATGTACATATTGTATACATATAGTAGTTTGTAGTCATTTAGTTGAAAAATAATAAAAGATGGATTATTGAAAAAAAAAAAAAATGCAATTAAATAATCGATTAAAATGAATTCATTCCAACTTGAACTCAAAAGTTTAATTACTGAAGTTATTTCAATATATTAAGACACATAAAGAGTTACAAATTTATAACCTTATTAAAAATGTGAAGAAAAACAAAATACATACATTCATATTTAAAACCATAAAAAAGTCATATATATTCCTCATATGGTGTATGTATATGTATATATATATATATATATATATATATATATATATATATATATATATATATATATATATAAAAAATGTTCACCTATCCAGTGCCTTTAGCTTCAAAATACACTTAATAGAAGCATATTCATTAAGGCCTGGAAAAATATGGGCAAATGTTCGAATCTGCCATAGAAGTTCACTTTCCTCTAGCTTTAACTCTTAGGGACCCCTAATATTGTGTTTTTTTAATGTACTATAGCAAACAAGAACCTATGGGTGGGATTATCTACCATATGCCTAGCCAAAGCATTTGTAGTAATATGTTTATTAATGTTATAAATATGCTTGTAAATTCTTTGCCTCAATGTTCTCTCAGTTTTTCCTATATAAAATGACTGGCATTGTTGACAGAGTGCTACATAAACAATTCCCTTGGGCTCACAATTATATTTTCCACTTATTCGATATACTATGTCCCTAATGATAACTTTATTTCCGATTTTTATGTATTGGCATTGATGGCATCACCCACATTTGGACATACCCCCATTTTTGTTAAATATTCCACCTTGCAATTCTAATATGCTCTTTAGGTTTAGCCCTTGTCTGTATGTTATATGAAGAGACCTTTCAATTTTTTTACTGATGTGGATATCTTCTGAGATAAGAGTCCATTTCTTATACAATGTATCTGAAATCATTCCTGCATTGACTGAATACATTGTTATAAACTTAGGACCCGAACTTATTGTCTTATTATTTATAATAGTTCTATTATCAGGGGTATCATCTGGTGTCATATACCCTCTATTCAATATGGGCTTAAAATGCCCATTATTTCTTTTTGTTGACACTTCTATACAAATTTGATCGAATACATCCTCAGGATATCCTCTCCTGATAAACATACCTTTAAGCAGGCTACATTCTGCTAAGAAATCGTCTTCAGAAGAAACCATCCTAGCAGCCCTTACTAACTGCCCTTTCATCACAGCTTTTTTCTGATGAAAGGGGTGGCTGCTAGAAAAATGCAAAAATGCATTTGAATAAGTGGGCTTTCTATAAATGACCGTCCTATATCTGTTGTTGACCCTGTCCTTCGATATCTGTACATCTAAAAAGTTTATGGATTCAGTTGCAAACTGGGAGGTAAAGTCTAAAGAATTAGTAAGTTTTTTTAATATCTTCTATAAAGGGTGAGATAGTGTAGACATCCCCTTTCCAGATAAAAAACATATCATCCTGGTATCTTGTATACCAGACCATATATTCCTGGAATAATTGTTTTTTAAATAAGAACTCTTGCTCCCAGTACACTAGTACACAATTGGCGAAGCTCCCTCCGCATGGTGCACCCATAGCTACACCCGTTATTTGTCTGTATGTTTGACCATTAAACAGCATAAAATTATTAGATAGACCCAAATCTTGTAATGTCTCTATTACATATATTTCATTACTGTCTAAACCTTTTTCAGTGAGCAAAAGTCTAACCCATTCTAAGCCCAGATCCTGTGGGATTACATTATACAAATCTTTTATGTCTACTGTAAGGAAGTTATAATTACTATTAAATTCCAGGTTATTAATACTGTTCAAAAACCCCCATGAATCTGTGCAGATTTGTGTTTCACTTTTAATAATGGGTTTTAACTTGCTATCTACGTATTTGGCACTAGAATATGTAATTGATCCCCACCCATCTACTATTGGTCTAAAGGGTGGGTCAGGTTTGCTTTTATGTATCTAAGGGATCCAAATATAACAGGTGTTTTTGGTGCTATCATAGTCAAATAATGTAACGTATCCAAACATATACTTCCTTCCAAGAACAGGTCATTGATAGTACCATATATTTTCTTATAAGCAATATTGACTTCATTGATGCTAACTAAACAATAATGGTGGTCATTATCCAAGACACTAAGCATTTTTTGTATATAATCACTTTCATGCATAAATATAAGCCCTCCGCCCTTATCGGGCTTCATAACCCTGATTCTATGTAATTTTAAAAACAACAGAAAATCTTGATCTTCGGAGGTTATGTTATAGTTAGTGTACATTTTATCAGCATTATCCCTATATAGACAGGCTCGAAAATCCATTTCACAAATTCTTTCAAATAATGCTAGGGTCACATGCAACGGTGGATTAAACAAACTGGAAACTCTTAGTTCACTAGTCAAAACGGGAATATTGCCCATAAGGACTGACAAGTTCAATTTCCGAACAAATGTTTTCAAGTCCAAGATTGTTTTGGCTAGGTCAGCTTTTTTATCTGGGATGAATGATAGTCCCTTGGCTAACACAATAAATCCTGTTGAGAAGATTACAGCTGCTTTGTTTTTTTGTTTTTTATTAGTTTTTGCTGTTTATGGTTTTTCAGTTTATGATGTATCATAGCTATCAGTAATGGTCAATGGCTAGTAAGGTAAAAAGATTAAGACAGAAGAAGGAGTAAACAAGGTTGTCCAGTGTGTATGGGGCTATTTGTGATGGTGATGAATGCAGTCATAAGAACTTGAGGGAAAGGTGATGAGATAGAAATGCCATTAATTTTCCTTATGCAGACAATTTAGTATTAATGGAAAAAATAAATGTTGGATGAAAGAAGTAATTATAAAAAATAGATCGAAAGATTTACTTAGCAAAAAAAATGGTTTTGTTGCATTAAAGTATACAACAAGTATGTTTCTGTGTGTTTTATGTGGATGCCTACAATGTACACTGTAATACTTCACATAAACTCCAACAGTTGCCATGAAAATATCAATAATACAATGTTGAAGAAATAGTCCAGATGGCTTAACTAAAGATAGAAGACAAAAAGCACCTCTGTGCCATGATAATTGTTAATCTGTAATAGCAACAACTTGGAAAAAATACAGTCCCTCACAGTAAAAAATGATAACATCCTTTGAATAAATTCTTCTTGAAGGTACAAATTCTGTCTCTAGGTTGAGGAAGTTACATGTTTATTGTTCAAAAGGGGACAGCTACAACATTAAAGATGGTATTTATCATGGATGCCTTAATGGCACAGAGGTAGGGCATCTGTGTGAATCATGAAGAATATGGATCCTGAAACAATCCAAGTCGTCAGTAGGATGGCCAGGAGGACAAAATGATGTACTTACTGGTATATTGTTCTATCCAAGAGGAGGCTGGAGGTCAGATGTAGTGTTGGCCTGTCTGACTTCAGAAGGACGTCAGGGGTCAAGCAGGAAGACTGGTAAACAACAATAAGGGTGGTATAATGGAAGCATACCTCATATTCAGTAGTAGAAGTGTATATCCAAGGTATGAGGTAGGGACTCTGACTTATTAGCTGGGCAAATAATGGCCCTGCAATGTCCCAGTCTACCACTAATGGAAACTTTCTCTTCAGCCTTGTCACAATGGAGAAGTCATAATGCCCCATTTTCAAATGAATCAAGGAGTCCATACAATGAAGTAGCAATGGAGGTAACCCATAATGGGGTCAAGCAGGGCAGTAATGACCTAATAAATTCATGATGGCAAAATGAAAAGACACTGTAAAATGAAAGTAATTATCTTAACATTAAATAAATAAATAAAAAACTGCAACAGCACAAAGTATCAGAGTATAGCGTGGAAGTTTCTGTTGATGGGTTCCATGTTTAAAAAAAAACATGGCTAAGGGAATACATATAAACATTAGCAAGTGCTTTGATTCTAACCCACACTTCTATGTACCCCAACACAAAGCACACTATACAGTGCCAGGAATGAAAAAGTGGTCACAGTTCTTAAGTATCCTGTTCTGGTCATTCCCTCAGCTATATGAAAGACTATGATTGAGCTGAATTTGGAAGTCAACATGCAGAAAGTTATGAATCTTATACTATAAAGATGGGGAAATACTATATGCATGACTTGCAAATGAAGCCTTCAGTCTATAGTGTGCTCACTGAAAATTAGGCAAATGCCTCAGTAGCATGAAGTCAAGTTTGAAAACTACTAGGTATATTATAAGCATTTATAGAAGAAAGCTACCTTTCCCATAAAGTGTCCCATGAGTTCCACAGATCCTCCAGTCAAAGTTCTGCTGACATATGGCATCTACGATAGATTTCTCAGTACCATGAAACAGTAACCTTTCATCTACATCCTTTCCACTATTACGTTTCTTCATTTGCTCCTTTTGCCTAGAATTAATGTAAAAATTGTTTATCTCTGACAAATTCATTAATTTAGATTTTCCAACACATCTCTCATGATACATTAGTTGTGAGACATGGGCAAGTACAATACACTTTGAAGTTTAGCAGTTATGGACTGCAGACTCATACTAGTAGCTTATGGTAACTTATAATGTGGACTGTTGTGTTCTGACTTGTCAATAACAGTTTCACACTGGTTCGTTTAACGAATACAATTGAGTTATGTAGTCCTAATACTTCATTTGATAAAATAAATCATATGAACCTGACAAACCTTACAAAAGCATACAGTTAGAAATGTCACTTAAAATAACCAATAAAACATATTTTAAAGTACTCCATTGAGCTACCACACTGATGCACTCCAGGCTATGAACTTACCTACATGTGAAATGTAACATGATGTGTGGACAAATTCCTCAGTAATTAATACTTTACTGTATTTTAATGCTTAATCAACATATTAGCTCTCTAAATTTTGGGGTCTGATTGCAGGACAAATATTCTTCATTCACTATTAGTTTAAACAGATGTTTAGCAGACAAAAAAATGCAAATAAGTATTTCACTAGCAATGGTTAATATCACTGTGCCTGCTCTTAACATCAAACTATCTACAATCAAGCTAAACCATGGAAACAAAGTTGGCACTTGACTTTTGGAAAAAAAATAGCCCTAACTAAAAAGAATTCAGATAAACACTATGTACCCAGCATTGCACAAATATATGCAAACTAAAGCACTGAGGAATTGTCATTTGCATTAAAACTGTTTCTTGAGTGACAGTTAAAATCTGTGGTTGACAGCGATCTCTTTATCAAGTAACTTTCTTTTACTTATCCAGTTTTAAAATAGTCAAGTCTCATACAACAGGGATTTAAGGCCTTTTACAATACTGAACTCAGATAAGATGAAATATGTTTCTTCATCATCATCTTTTGGCTGTTCCCGTTAGGGGTCGCCACAGCGGATCATCTGTTTCCATTTCTTCCTGTCCTCTGCATCTTGCTCTGTCACACCAACCACTTGCATGTCCTCTCTCACCACATCTATAAACCTTATCTTAGGCCTTCCTCTTTTCCTGTTACATGGTAGCTTCATCCTTAGCATCCTTTTCCAAATATACTAAGCATCCCTCCTCAGCACATGTCCAAACCAATGTAATCTTGCTTTTCTCGCTTTCTCTCCAAACCTTCCAACCTGGGCTAACCCTCTAATATACTTATTCCTAATCCTGTCGACCTTCATCACACCCAGTGCAAATCTTAACATCTTTAACTCTGCCACATCCAGCTCTAACTCCTGCCTTTTTGTCAATGCCACTGTCTCCAACCCATATAACATAGCTGGTCTCACTACCCTCTTGTAGACATTCCCTTTCACTCTTACTGGTACTCGTCTGTCACAAATCACTCATGACACTCTTCTCCACCCACTCCATCCTGTCTGTACTCTCTTCTTCACCTCTCTTCCACACTCACCATTACTCTAAACTATTGATCCCAAGTATTTAAACTCATCCACCTTCACCATCTCTACGCCTTGCATCCTCACCATTCCTCTATCCTCCCTTTCATTCACATACATATATTCTGTCTTAGTCCTGCTGACCTTCATTCCTATTCTATATCTCCATCTCTCCAGGGTCTCCTCCACCTGTTCCCTACTCTCACTACACATCACAATGTCATCTGCAAACATCATAGTCCATGGGGACTCCTGTCTGATCTCGTCTATCAACCTGTCCATCACCATTGCAAATAAGAAAGGGCTCAGAGCTGATCCTTGATGTAATCCCACCTCCACCTTAAACTCATCCATCACTCCCACCGCAGACCTCACCACTGTCACACTACCCTCGTACATATCCTGTACCACTCTTACATACTTCTCTGACACTCCTGACTTCCTCAAACAATACCACAACTCCTCTTTAGGCATCCTGTCATATGCTTTCTCTAAGTCTACAAAAACACAATGCAACTCCTTCTGACATTCTCTGTACTTCTCCATCAACACTCTCAGAGCAAACATTGCATCTGTAGTGCTCTTTCCCGGCATGAAACCATACTGCTGATCACTAATCATCACATCCCTTCTTAATCTAGCTTCCACTACTCTTTCCCATAACTTCATGCTGTGACTATTCAACTTAATCCCTCTGTAGTTACTACAGCTCTGCACATCACCCTTATTCTTACAAATCGGTACCAAAACACTTTTTCTCCATTCCTTAGGCGTCCTCTCACTTTCCAAAATGTCATTAAACAATCTGGTTGAAAACTCCACTGCCATTTCACCTAAACACCTCCATGCTTCCACAGGTATGTCATCTGGACCAACAGCCTTTCCATTCTTCATCCTTTTCATAGCTATCCTTACTTCCTCCTTGCTAATCCATTGCACTTCATGATTCACTATCCCTACATCATCCAACCTTCTCTCCCTCTCATTCACTTCATTCATCAACCCCTCAAAGTACTCTTTCCATCTGCTCAACACACTCTCCTCGCTTGTAAGTATGTTTCCATCATTATCCTTTATCACCTTTACCTGCTGCACATCTTTCCTAGCTCTGTCCCTCTGTCTAGCCAATCGGTACAGGTCCTTTTCTCCCTCCTTAGTGTCCAACCTTTCATACAACTCTTCATATGCCTTATCCTTAGCCTTCGCCACCTCTCTTTGCCATGTACTCATCTCCTTATACTCCTGTCTACTTTCTTCATCTCTCTGACAATCCCACTTCTTTTTTGCCAACCTCTTTCTCTGTATACTCTCCTGTACTTCCTCATTCCACCACCATGTCTCCTTGTCGTCCTTCCTCTGTCTAGATGTCATACCAATCACCTTTCTAGCCGTCTCCCTTACTAGTTCTGCTGTAGTTACCCAGCTATTTGGTAACTCTTCACTGCCACTCAGTGCCTGTCTTAACTCTTCCCTGAACTCCACCTCACAATTACCCTTTTTCAGTTTCCACCATTTGATCCTTGGTGCTGCCCTCACACTCCTCCTCCTCTTCTTGATCACCAACATCATCTTACAAACTACCATCTTATGCTGTCTAACTACACTTTCCCCGGTCACCACTTTACAGTCTCCAATCTCCTTCAAACTGGTCCACCTACATAATATATAATCCATCTGTGTATGTTTCTTACTTTTATAAAATATACTGTATTACCTACAAGGAAGATGAACCAGTCAGGAGTGACTCAAGCCCTTTGAATCACTTCAGCATCTGAAAAGAGTGTGGCTATGTCACCATTATAAGCACTATAACTAGAGTAAAAACCTACTGCCTTTCTCTCTAGTGCACCTTGTACAAATTCTGATTAAATCTGCTTTCAGATGAAAGTCTTTTACTACATTAAAGGATTGAAACTGCATTCCATGGCACTAACTTTTTTTTTCTTGAGTTGTGTTATTAGGAGTATACTTTAGTTATTTGAAATTTTCGAGTTGTTTTCACCTCCTTTCTGAGGATTTCAAACCACTGCTTTGCGGAAATTACTTCTAATGAAACTGATGATTTTTCTTTACATAATATTCCTAGGAATTCTGCAATCCTACACACTGCTGAGATGCGATTTATGTCTGGCATACACAACATCCTTGGATCCTGCTTTGATAGGCCTTTTGCATATCCGCAAAACAAACAACACCAGAACTACTTGAGCTAAAGATTTAAACTTTGCTTGTGACTTAACTAGGACATGTTGGAGGGACAGGTATGTATCTTAGATAATCCACATTCTCTGGAACAGTCTTCCCATTCATGTAAAGCAGAGCCCTTCCCTAACTCTGTTCAAGCACAACCTGGACCAGTGGATGAAAAATCAAAAATTCACCCCAGGTCTGACACCTATATCTCTGATGGACAGAGGCAGCAATTAAATTATACCCTAACTAACATACACACCTTAAAAACCTCTGAGGCACAGTAACTTATGGATATATTTGGGTTCCATGCCTAGGCTTATAAAGGGCTCACTGCTCATTAGCCTAGTGTACAGCTAAGAACCTATATACATCTATTCCTAAAGTAAAATGCTTTTACAAAACTTCCCCAAAGTGCAAACCAAAAAACGGCACCTACACCACGTACTATCACTATAAGCAGTGAAGTACAGAACAGAGATACAACAGACCAGCAACTTTGTAAGTACTTTATTTTAATTGACTCAGAATAAAAATTGATGTTTAAATTAAAATGGATAAAAAATATAATTATGAAACCCAATAAAGGTGGTAATTTAGTTTTAATGAATTCTACAGGCTACTTAAAAAGTATGCATATACTTTGGCAAATAGTGCTGGTTATCACTGTGATAAGTAGACAGACATATATAAATACACCTATCACAACTTGTGGAATCCAACGTAATCTGCAAAATTTCTAATAAAAAATTAAGTAAAGAGAACGGCAATCAATGGGTGTGGGACAAGTGTGGGGAACACATGGAACAGGCTGAGGGTGAAGAGGGGCATACAAGAGGTATCATGCAACAGGTCAGAATGAGAGTCAAATATTACAAGTCATGATAAACAAAGGATGGTAACATACATACAGGATAGGTAAGATGAACACAACACATATAAACTATACAACGCAGCTGGAGGAAAAATGACAAACAGAGAAGGGATGCATACCAGCCATGGTGCACCTCAAAAATACATCTGTACCAATGCACAAAGCAAGTGCTGAGATGTTGCAAACTGTGTGATGGTAATACCAGTATAACCAATAGTTTTGTGCCTAAGAACACTAAATGGGGACTGCTTTTACTTCAGTACACAATGGATATCAAATACTATCATCTACTAGGCTGTTAGCAGTGCAAGTGTAAGCCGAGCAACAGCAAAGATAGGTTCACAGGTAGGGACTAGGCTATCGGCCCTAGGGCCTATACAAGCCTAGCCAAAAAGGTACCCTGGCTTTCACCACCCAAGAAAATTATTTTCCTGTGCCCCTGTCAAGCAGAGCCACAGAGGTGACCCTGGGGTGAATTTCCTATTTCCCATCCAATCATCAATATTTACTTGAAGAGTGCCAATGAGGAGCCTTGTTTGATATAGATAGGTAGTTTGTTCCAGAGTATGGGAAGTCTCTGGGACAGGAATCTATCCCTCCAGCATGTTCTGTTTATTGTGATGGCAAGGTTTAGGTCCCTAGAGTGTGTAGCTCAGAGGGATTGGGATTTCTTTAAGTGTAGCATGTCCAACAGCTCTGGGTTTGACATAGCTTTGTATGTTAGGCAGAGATCGCCTCTGAGTAGGCGATATGCGACGGAGTAAAGCTGGAGTTTTTTGAGACGGTATTCATAGGGCATCTGTATGAGGCCAGGAGTCCTCTTTGTGAGGTATTTCTGCAGCCTTTCCAGTTTTTGTAGCTGTCTTGTGAGGTACATACCAAAAGGGGTTTTGTACTCTATAATAGGTCTAATGAGTGACGAGTAGAGGGGAACAATGACCTCTTTTTTCCTGGATGAGAAACCTATTGTGATGAGGTGTGCCACGTAAAAGGAATTCCTGACTACTGTGGCAATGTGATTATCAAAGGAAAAACTACTGTTCACCTGTGTCCCAAGGTCTCTTATTACACTTTCGGTGTTAAGTAGACTACCACCTATGTGGTAGCTCATGGGTACAGAGTTTTTACCAAAGGGGATGACAATGCACTTTTTGGCATTGAGCTTGAGACCATGGCTTTGACACCAGGCATCTGTCTCAGTGAGGCCCTTTTGTAGGATGTCCACATCGTTAGGAGTTTCAATTATGGCTTCTAGTTTGCAGTCATCTGTGAACTTTATTAGCCAAAGACCTTCTGTGTTAGCCTGTACTTCAGAAAAGTAGATATCAAACAGGAGAGGACCCACGACTGAACCCTGTGGTACTCCACTTGTCACTGATCTGAAGTTGGATTTGGAGTCTGCTACTTTCACAGTGTGGGTACTGTCAGTGAGCCAGTTGGCAAATCATCTTGTGACATACAGAGTTATACCTAGTTTAGTGAGTTCATCTATAATTCCAGAGTGGGGGATGGTGTCAAAAGGCTTGGCGAGATCTAGACAGGTTGTGTGAACCACCTTACCCTCGTCTACAGCTTTGGTGACTGCTTCAAAGAAGTCAATCAGGTTTAGGAGACATGATCTGCCTTTTACAAACCCAAACTGGGTGGGGTCCAGAGTTTGGAGATTACCAATGTCTTTGTTTATACGTTCCATGATGATATGTTCCATGACTTTGCAGACCAGGCTCATTAGGCTAATGGGCTGTAGTTCCCAGGGTCTGTGTTGGCTCCCCCTTTGTGGAGTGGGATAACCATCATTGTGCGACATTCAGTGGGCACAAAGCCTGAGGTGAGGCTATGATTGAACATGGTGCTTAGGTGGGGTGCCAGTTCATTCTGTAGTTCATGTAGAATGCAGCCTGGGATGTTGTCAGGTCTCATGGATGCTGTGTTCTTGGCTTTGGAGAGTGTGGTTTTTACCTGTGCAGCCGTGATTACAGGAACTTTGCATTCTTCCGGTATAGAGATGGGCCCTTTAGGGGGTGGGGGGGTAAAGTTAGCATTGAACCTATCTGCCAGGATGTTGACAATATCAGTTGGTTCTGTATGTTTAGTGCCATTGTGCTGTAACTCAGAGCAGATCTGAGTGTTGCCATTAAGATTCTTGACATAGCTATAGAATGCTTTGTGGTTGTCTTTAGAATCACTGGCAATTTTGTTTTCATAACTAGCTTTGAAGGATTTTATGAGGGATCTCAGCTTCTTACTGAGGCTGACGAGGGAGTTTTTCCATTCATGGGATTTTAATCTTTTTGCAACAGTTTCTTTCTTCTGTTGTAGAGTTTGTTTATGTCAGGGGACCACCAGATTGGCTTCCTTTTTTTCGAGGATAGCATCTTGGTTCTGTTAGGAATAGCACGATCCATGCACTTGTGTAAGTGCTTATAAAGTGCATTTGTGTAGGATTCGGCGGTCATACCTCTATTGTCCATCTGCATGGGTGTCGTGAAGTTTGCCACTTCTGTCTTAAGAAGCATAAAGTTGGCTTTGGAAAAATTTTTTATGGTGGTTTCACTAATGGGGGGTGGGGGCGGGATGTGGATGTCTAGGCTGATTAGCTTGTGGTCGGATCTGACCAATGAGGAATTGACCTCTGGTGTGGAACACCAGTCACCCATGTTGGTAATGACCAGGTCTAGGATATTGCTGCCCCTGGTGGGGGTGTGGATAAGTTGATCCAAGGCACTGGAATTTATGAATTCCAGAAAATGTTGAGCAAAAGAGTTGGTACATGAGTAGATTTCCCAGTTAATGCTGGGGTAGTTGAACTCGCCCATTATTAGGGTGTTGGGTTGTACCCTAATCCAGTGTATCAAGAAATGAGGAGTGGGAATCCTGGAGCATGGTGTGGGATCTGTATCAAGTTAAAAGTTGGATTGCGGTCTTGCCCAGAGTTAGTTGCACTTGGATAATCTTGGATGCATTATGCTGAGCAACTAGCCTGGAGGTGTGGATATCCATAAAGAATATGGAAACGCCTCCACCTTTAGTGTTTCGGTCCAGGTTAGGTGGCCGAAAGGTGTGGTATGAATTACAGCCTGGTAATGCAGAGGTGCTCTCTGGAGCCCTGAACCAGGTCTCTGTCACTGCACAGATGTCGATGTTCTCCAGTTTAAGGAGTGCCTCGAGTGAATGCATTTTGAGGTTTAGACTTCTAGCACTGAGTAGCACTACCCTCAGATTTTGCTTGCTTGTACCTTTTACGAATTTGTCATTTGAACCTTGCCTAAAAAAGGCACTATAGGGGTGGCAAGAGCCTTAACCAGTATCCGGAATCCCAAGGGCAACAGGTGCAGGCCATCTCTGGCAAAGCATCATGGTCTGTCGACCATGTCATCCCAAGCAGACAGATATTGGATCCCCTTAGAATGACACCAGAAGCTTAGCCAATTGTTGAAGTCAATCATTTTGTCCTTGTACTGTGGTATCATTCTGGGTGATGGCAGGATGCTACTCAGGACTAGGGTTATACCTGCCTAGGCTACAAGATCGGAGAGCTCCTCCATGTCTCTTTTCATGTAGTCCAGCGAGGTATGTCTCAGGTCATTCACACCAACATGGATAATGACAGAGTCATATTTGTACTTGTTGTGGAGTGACCTGAGTGTGTGCGTTATGTGGCAGATCCTGGCACCCGACAGGCAGCTGACAGTAACTTTCTCCTTGTTTAGCCTGGTGAGTGGAACATCAGTGTGCCTGACTATAGAGTCACTTATGACTAGAGTGTTGGGTACGTTGTTATGCCTTATGGGCTGTGGTTGAGTAGCACAGTGAGTTTGTGGGCTATGTGTCATTTGGGTTGTGTTGAGGGTGGAGGTTGCATGCATTTCTGCTTTGGAGGTCTCTGTTGCTCGAGCAGAATTTTATTGAGAGCCTCTGCGAATGTAGGTGTGTGTTTTGTGTTGCTATGTGTGTGTTTTGGTGGTGTAAATTTTGAGGGACTATGTGATGAGTGTGGTGTGGTGCAAGTGTTTACCGTCTCCTCTTGACTGTCTAGTCCAGTCTTGGGTGAAGAGAGCTTTGATGATCAAATCCAGGCATGGAAATCCAGAAGAGGATAAGTACAGGATAGACTAGAAGCTCCAACCCTTTATGTAAAAGGCTAACAACGAAGCACAGTGCCAAACAGCAGTACTGCAGCAAAAAAAGTAATGTGGCTAGGTAATATACCAATATGTATATATACCATAGGAGAAATGGATTCAGTATGTCAATGAACACATTACATGTCACAGACAACACAGATGGGTGTTCAGGTAAAAGTACAGTTTGGTACACTTACCATAAATGTAGATGTTCGAGTGTCTTCACTGTTGCAGTCATGACTGTAGGGGTTCTCCCCTGCCGGCAGGCAGTCCTCGGTCATCCAGAATCCCAAAGTCTGGGTCCAGCGTCGGCTGTTCAGCCATGCTCCCTGACGTCAGAGCACCAGGAGTACAAGGCTGACAGCCGACGCCATGTTCTCCAGTTTTTCTTGCCCCAGATGTCAGGAGTCCCAAAATGAATAAGGTCCCAAAACCTTTGCAAATACACCTCAGAAGAATGGAGGAAAAAGGAACCACACAAAAGTAAAACTAAGAGGGGACAGGAGGGAGGGAAACCCAGACTGTAACAGTGAAGACACTCTAACATCTACATTTATGGTAAATGTACACAACTGTACTATGTTCATCGTGTTTCACTGTTGCAGTCATGACTGTAGGGTAAAATCCCAAAGCAGAATGAAAGGGAGGTGGTCATAAAGAAGAAGGGGCGGCTAAAAGGCCCTGCAAGACTGCAGAAGCAAAGCCTGCCCTAGACTTAGAGTAGAGAGGTAGATTGTAGTGCTTTGAAAAAGTATGCACTGAACTCCAAGTTGCAGCTTCCAAAATGTCTTTGGTAGGAACTCCCCTGAGGAAGGCAGCGGAAGTGGCAGCAGCTCTGGTGGAATGAGTACGTATACTCCCTGGGATTTGCTTTCCATGGTGTGAATAACAAAATCTGATTCCATGAGCAATCCATTTAGAAATGGTCTGTTTTGAAATGGCTTTACCTTGGGAACTTGAAGCATAAGAAACAAACAATTGCTTTGATTTTCTGATGTCCTTGGTTCTGTCCAGGTAAAAACGTAGTTGTCTGTGTACATCCAAGGAATGTAAGATCCTTTCCCCTTTATTTTGAGGAGTAGGGGAAAAAGTTGGCAAGTGAATAGTTTGATTTAAAGCCACTTTGGAAATCACCTTAGGCATGAAAGTAGGATTAGTCCTTAAAGACACCCTGTCTTGATGAAAAATAATATAAGGTTCCACAGCCATAAGAGCCTGCAACTCTGAAACTCTCCTGGCAGAGGTCAGAGCTAAGAGGATGGCTGTTTTCCAAGATAAAACTTGACGTTAGAAGAGGCAGCAGGTTCAAAAGGAGGCAAGGTGAGCTTTTCCAAAACATAGTTGAGATCCCAAGCAGGAATGGGAGGAGATCTAGGAGGTCTTAAGTTCTTAGCTCCTCTGAGAAACTGTCTCATGAGCTGGTGGGAAAAGATTGGAGGATCTGTATTATAATGAGCGGAAATAACAGAGGCATGTATCTTAATGGAAGAGAAAGAGAGACCCTTATGTAAGAGATCTGTCAGGTAAAGTAAAATCAAAGGAATGTTAGGAAGAAGAGGATTAGAATCCTGAGCCTGCATCCAGGAACAAAATCTTTTCCATTTTCCTGCATAAGATTTTCTAGTGCTAGGATGTCTGGCTTCTAAAATGACATCCATAACCTGCTTGGGTAGGAGAGAATGTATCAAAGACCCTGGATTAACCAGGCTGCCAGGCTGAGAGTTCTGACATGGGAGTGTAGAACCTGACCCTGGTGCTGGGACAGAAGGTTCGGAGTCTGTGGCAAAACCCAAGGGGGCTCCAGACATAATTTTTTCAGAGTTGGGTACCAAAACTGTCGAGGCCAATTTGGGGCCAACAAGATTATCATCTTGGGCTTGTCCTGTCTGATCTTTAATAATACCCGTGGAAGAAGAGGAAGAGGTGGAAAGGCATATCCCGAGAGGTTTCTCCAACTGAAGGATAGTGCATCCACTTTCCAAGCTTGTTCGTGGAAAGTCCTGGTGCAAAAAGTCTTTAGTTGATGATTGAGATGGGATGCAAAGAGTTCTATGTGAGGACATCCCCAGACTGCTGTTATCATCCTGAATATTTCGGTGTCCAGCATCCACTCGTGGGTACTAAAGGTTTCTGCTCAGACTGTCTGCCAGGAAGTTTTGCTTCCCTGGTAGAAACTGAGCTTGAAGGTCTAGATTGCAAGCTAGAGCTGTGTTCCATAGATCCATGGCTAGTCTGCAAAGGGGGTAGGAATGAGATCCCCCTTGCTTGTTTATGTACCACATAACTGTGGTGTTGTCTGTCTGTATCAGTAGTTGTCCTGGTTGTAGAAGATTCCTGAAGGCCAATAGAGCTTTCTGAATGGCTAACATTTCCTTTAAATTGATATGCAGGTGCTTCTGATCCTTTGTCCAAAGGCCCTGCAGACAGTTGCCCTGAAAATGGGCTCCCCATGCATAATCCAAGGCATCTGTGGTTAATATCTGAGTGGCCGGAGGCAGACAGAAGGGTTTTCCCTTGTTTAGAGTGCATGCTTTGGACCACCAAAGGAATTCCTTTTGAAGACAAGGCAGGACGGAGATCAGAATGTCTAAACTGTGGCAATGCTGCGACCATACACTTTTTAGGTACCACTGTATTTTCCTCATATGTAGCCTTGCATATGGTACGAGAAGGATGCAGGAGGCCATGTAACCCAAAGCCTGCAGGAATCTCCTTGCAGATAGCTGAGTTAAAGTTGCCAAGGTTTTGAAAGTTAGAGCCAGCTGTAACTGTTTTTCGTGTGTCAGAAATGCCATCTGGGTTGTTGTGTTTAGAGAAGCACCCAGAAAAATTATCTGTTGTGAGGGTGTCAAATTTGACTTTTTTATGTTTACAGTGAATCCCAGGAACTTGAGAAGTTTTTGAACAAGCTGTAGATGCTGTAGTAAGACCTCCTTGCTGTCTGCCTGAATAAGACAGTCGTCCAGATAAGGGTAGATTTGAATTCCCTTGAGTCTGCAATAAGCTACTACTGGAGCCAGGCATTTGGTGAAGACCCTGGGTGCAGTAGACAATCCAAAGGGCAGCGTAGACAACTGAAAGTGCCTCGATCCGGCCTTGAACCTGAGGTATTTTCTGCACTCCTGCCTGATGGGAATGTGTAAATATGCCTCCTTTAAATCCAAAGTTACCATCCATGCATTTTTGGTCAGCATTGGAAGCAGCTGCTGCAGAGTTAGCATCTTGAATTTTGGTATCTCTAGAAAAGTGTTCAAGACTGAAGATCCAGAATGGGTCTCCATGAATTTTGTTTCCTGGGGACTAGAAAGAGCCTTGAATAAAAGCCTTGTCCCATTTCTGAAAGTGGAACTAGTTCTATGGCTTTCATAGCCAAAAGAGCTTCCACCTGGTTTAAGGCCTCTGTCCATTGATGTTTTGGAAGATCTGGCCATCCGCTTGGTCTTGGTAGGGTATGAAAATGGAATTTGTAACCTCTTGAAACCACATCCAGAACCCACTTGTCTTGGGTTATATGAGTCCAATTTAGGTGAAAAAGAGAATGTTTTCCTCTGAGAGGGGCTTCCAGGCAAGAAGTTCCTGCAGCCCAACAGAGGGAGTCATTGAGTCTGTTTCCTATGAGCTTGTGACCTGTCCTCTCCTCCCCTAGGGGTGGAAGCAGTCCACTGTCTTGGTCTATAAGAGGCTTGTGTTTGAGGCCTCCCTCGTGAGCATCTGTATCTACCCCTCTGAGGCCTGTCTGAAGTGGGAAAGGACCAATTTTTCGTAGGCCAATTCCTACTAAATCTGGATGGCTGTACTTGTAAGAAATCTTTAACTGTTTGCATGGATTTAGCCTTATCCTCCATCTTTTTAATCACCTCTTCAGCTTTAGATCCAAACAAAACATTATGCTGAACAGGAGCATCCAATAATTTAGCTTTTACTTGATCCGGCAAATTTTGTTCCTTTAACCATGCATGCCTTCTAATTACTGTAGCAGAGGCAGCAGCCCTACAAGAAGCCTCCAAGGCATCAAAACCACAGTGTAAACCATGCTTCCCAACTTGTTCAGTAGCATGCATTAAATCATGTACTTCCTTATCATCTGCACAGGCGGAAATGGAAGTTAGTTTTTGTTTTAAAACAGACAGGAGAAATTGCTGGTATTTCAGCATATGAAACTGACAGTTTAAAGCCCTAATAGATAAGGTAGCAGAAGTGTACACTTTTTTGGCCCATCTTTCTAAAGATCTGGAATCCTTCTCAGTGGGAATAGGGTTCTTAGCAGAAGCGGCCTTAACTCCCTTAGGACCCTGAGAAATGGGTTCTGGGTCAGCAGTAGGGTTCTTGTATAAAAACTGGTGGGAATCAGGAACCCTGTAATATCTGTCAGGCTTAACAGGAGCTGGAGGAAAAGAGTCAGGTGTTAAATTAGCCTCCGAAAAAGCATCATCCACAATATCCAAAACAGGAGGAATAGCCAGGGGTCTATGTTGGGGAAGAAGAAGAAAATCCCTTAGTCTTTTCTTAGATTCTGAATACTCCTGTCCTTCCCAGTGAAAATGTTCCCTCATTTCATGCAAAGTTTCCCCAAAAGAGAAATCCTCAGGGGAAGAAGATGAGGGAATGGATTCCTCAGCATCAGAATCCTCATAAGGAGGGAAAGAATAATCCTGGTCAGAAGAAGAAACTGAAGAAACAGAAGCCTGATCAGAGGAGTTATATAAACATCCTGCCTTGGCCTTTTATCTGGAGGGGGATGTGAACCCCTAATCATAGTGTGTAAGTCTTCCGCCATCTTAAGTAACTGTTTCTGTGACTTGGGAGCCGGATCAGAAGAGGCCTGTGTTGCAGTCTTTGATTTGGAAGGAGTCTTTGCCTTTGTCTTTGGCTTTGCCTTTATTAGAAGCTGAGTAGGCCTGAAAACCCCTTCGGAAGCCGGTACCTGCACAGCGGCTCCGGACCCATCCGAAGGAGCATTGTCCGAAGGTCCTGCAACAGAAGTATTCAAAGGCCTAGTTGGCTCCTCGTGGGAGTCCGTTTCGGCCATCGGTTCCAAAATGGCCGATGACAGGGGCTGCAAAAGTGCCTCACTGACGACGGCCGAACCTGAAGCTGGCTCGGCTTGTACGATATCGTCAGATTTGGACCGCGGAGGCCTGTCTTTGTCCTTGCGTTGTTTGTGAACTCTGGTAGCCGGAACCGTATCCGATGACATTTTGTAATTAAAACGCCTACCGAAGTAATGAAATGCAAAATCGTACCTTCGTTTAATTGTACGTTGATTGAATCTAGCACAAAACTGACAACTAGCTACGTCGTGGTCAGGGCCTAAGCAAGGAATACAGTAAGAATGAAAATCCTTATGAGGTATTTGCTTCCCACATGAAATACAATTATTAACTTTTTCTGACATCGGACTGGAGCAAGAAAAAGTTTCAAAGGGTACTTAGCTTTGAGTAGGAGAAGAAAGTCTTCGGACTGAAGATTGTTCAGAGAAGTTTGTCAGGAGTCAGCTGACCGGCACTGCGAACTGCTATCACCGCATGGCAAGAAAGACTGGAGAACATGGCTTCGGCTGTCAGCTTTGTACTCCTGGCGCTCTGACGTCAGGGAGCATGGCTGAACAGCCGACGCCGGACCCAGACTTTGGGATTCTGGCCGACCGAGGACTGCCTGCCGGCAGGGAAGAACCCCTACAGTCATGACTGCAACAGTGAAACACGATGAACATCAACATCCATTTGTGACGTACAATGACATTACACAAGCCAAACAAAAAGAAAGGGGTCCGAATGGAGAAATGATAAGTCAGCGAGTAATGGAGAGTATTATTGCTGAAATTGAATTCATCCTCAAGTTCTGGTGAGTACCTTCATGAGGTGGACCCTGTTTTTCACAAAATCTCACCAAGACAATGCTGATATAAGGACTGTATTTATATAGCATATATCATGGACAGAAGTAGGTTAAAAATTAAAAAAGAGAGCCGAGTGCACAGGACTCAGGATAAAAAGTGCCTAATCCTGTTAGGCACACTGGTGCCAGGAGTGGAAAAGATGACAGTATAGAATCCTCAAAATATGGAAACATCCCTACAATGGGGGCGGGCCAAGCCCAGGTGGAGGATGCCCACTCCCCCCACCCCCTCCCCCCATTGTAAATGGAAATAGTAGTCCACAAAAATCACAAAAACTGATAGGCCAAAGAAGAGCCATAAAGATGACAAAGTGGACTATTGGAGATAAGAAAGAAATGATGTACTGTTACTGTTCTGCAAAAAGCCCAGAATTTCCAGACATAAGATATACAAAACGATTAAGAGAGAAATTAGAGGAAAGAAAAATACTTCCACAGGAAAAACTGTCAGAAGCTTCAAATGAAATGTGTGTTCATTAATACAACAGATTTGTTAAAAACAGTATACAGATCAAGAAACTTTGATCTGTTTGGAAAAAGAAGCATCTGAAGAAGTGTGAAAATATAAACAACAAAACCTAGAGATATTTGAAAAATATAAAAGAAATATGGACATGGGAAAGAAAGAGAGATTTGATATGGTGCATTGTTTATTCAAATGAGAAAGTCAAATTAAACAATATAAAGAAGGCAGCCCCAAAGATATTCGAAGAGAAATACAGGCAAAGGTATCCAGACATGGAAAATTTCACAATAAAAATATATCACAAAGAGGGAATGTAGAAAAGAAGATTAGTAAAGTAAAAGTTAAAAAAAATAGAAGTTGAATTTATGGAATGCCTGCAAAGTGAAAGATTTGATGTAGAAGGTCTAGCACAGGATACATCACAGCATGATGGAACGAGTCCCCAGAGAAAGGAGAAACAGGAAGATCAGGAGACATCTGAAGAAGAACATGGACATGGGAAAAAAAAAGAGATTTAATATGGTGTAATATGAAAAGGAGAAAGCAAAACTAATCAATACAAAAAGAGCAGCACCAAAGATATTTGAAGAGAAGCACAGGCAAAGGAATTCAGACATGGAAAACTTTACAATACAAAAACATAAGAAGACAAAGAGAAAAGCAGAAAAGGAGATTAGCAATGGAGAAGTTAAAGAAATAGAAACTGAGGTTGTGGAGTACCTGCAAAGTGAAGGATTCAGTGTAGAAAATCTAATTCATTAAGCACAAAGTACAGTTTTGTACCTACCATAAATGTAGATGTCCGATAGGTATGCATCTGCAGTCATAACATATGCGTTGTCCTGCCTCAGGCAGCCCTTCGGTCAGCCGGATTCCAAAGTCTGGGTCTGGCCTCGGCTGATGTCGCACTTTCCCCGACGTCAGAGCGTCTGGGGTATAAAAGCATCAGCCGACGCCATTTTCCTCAGTGTTTCTTGCCCCAGATGCCAGGTGCCCTCTAGGAAGGCCAAATTTGGAGGAATGCAATAAATTCCAAACATTTTCCAAAATATATACATATATATATACAAACAAATACACCATAATAGATCCCCAGCTAGCTAATGGAGGGGTAAGTACCCTAGGAATACCACAGAGGGGAAGGAGGGAGGGTAACCCTGACTGCAGATGCATACCTATCGGACATCTACATTTATGGTAGGTACAAAACTGTAATATGTCCTTCAAGGATGCATCTGCAGTCATAACATATGGGTAGAATACCATAGCCAATCTGGGGGAGGAGGTACTTAGAAAAGGATGGTGTAGTTAAGATACCCCGCAGGATTGCTGTAGCAAAACCTGCTCTGGATCTGGAGTATAAAGGTAAATTGTAATGTTTGGCAAATGTATGCACGGAGCTCCATGTAGCAGCTTCTAAAATGTCCTTGGTAGCCACCCCTCTTAGGAAGGCTGTAGTGGTGGCTGTGGCCCTCGTGGAATGAGGCCTAATGTTTGCAGGAACCGTCTTTCCATGAAAGGAGTAACAAAATTGAATGCAATTTCCTATCCACTTTGAAATTGTCTATTTGGAAATTGCTTTCCCTTGTACCCCAGCAGCATATGCTACAAGGAGTTGGTCAGTTTTTCTGTAAGTTTTAGTTCTGTCCAAGTAGTAGCGTAGTTGTCTGTGTATATCCAGAGTGTGCAGAAGTTTTTCCCCTTTATTTTGTGGATTTGGGAAGAATGTAGGCAAGTGAATAGCTTGGTTCAAGGATACCCTAGATACCACCTTTGGCATTAAAGTAGGATTGGTTCTCAATGAAACTCTGTCCTGATGGAAGATAAGGAATGGCTGTACTGCCATTAAAGCTTGCAACTCAGATACTCTTCTTGCTGAAGTTACGACCAGAAGGAATGCAGTTTTCCAAGACAGAAACTGTAGATCCGTCGATGCTGCTGGCTCAAAGGGAGGAAGTGTTAGTTTCTCCAGCACAAAGTTGAGATCCCAAGTAGGTAAAGGGGGTTTCCTTGGAGGTTTGATGTTTTTGATTCCTCTCAGAAATTGCCTGAGGAGAGGATGCGAGAAGATAGGTGGATCAACATTGTATTCTGCTGAAATTGCTGAGGCATGAATCTTAATGGAAGAATAGGACAGGCCATTGTGGAACAATTCTGCTAAGTATTCCAGAATATGAGCCATGCTCGCCACTGTCACATCTAAGCCTTTTGTTGTGTTCCAAATGAGAAATCTTTTCCATTTTGCTGAGTATGTCTTCCTTGTGGAAGGCCGGCGAGCTTCCATAATAATGTCCTTTACTCTCTGTGATAAGTTATTTTGAGGGGGGTTTATGGAATTTTCCAGGCAGTTAGCTGCAGTGTTTTCAAGTTGGGATGCATGCTCTTGAAATTGTTCTGTGTCAGAAGAAGTGGCCATAGGGGGAGAGGCCATGGTTTCGTCTGTGACATGCTCCTCAATAGAGGGTACCAGTGCTGCCTTGGCCAGTCTGGAGCTATCAGAATCACTCTTGGCTGTTCTGCCCTGATCTTCAGTAAAACCTTGGACATTAACTGGAGAGGTGGGAAGGCGTAGACTTTTAGAGCTTTCCAGCTGAAAGAGAGAAAGTCCACCCTCCAAGCTTGTGGGTGGTATGTCCTTGAGCAGAATGTCTTCAGTTGACGATTGTGGGGCGAGGCAAACAGATCTATCTCTGGCTTTCCCCATGCTTGTGTTATGAGTAGAAAGATGTCTGGGTGCAGCATCCATTCGTGTGCATCCATGGTAGTTCTGCTTAAGCTGTCTGCCAGTGCATTTTCTTTCCCTGGCACAAACTGGGACTGTAGTTGGATATTGAGTTTCAAGCATAGTTCCCATAGAGTCATGGCCAGCCTGCATAGAGGGTAGGAATGTGTGCCCCCTTGCTTGTTTATGTACCACATGACTGTGGTGTTGTCTGTCCTTATTAACAGGTGGCCTTGATGGAGGAAAGGTTTGAAGACCTCGATTGCGTGTATCACTGCCAGCATTTCCTTTTGGTTTATGTGCATGTGCAGTTGTCCTTGAGACCATAGGCCTTGGATACATTTGCTCTCCATATGTGCTCCCCATCCTCGGTCTGAAGCGTCCGTGGTGATGGTTTGTTTTGTTTTTGGTCTGTTGAAAGGCAACCCTCTGTTGGACTGGCAGGCTTGAGCCCACCACAGGAATTCCTTTTGAAGGCAAGGAATGATTGGTATCAAAGTTTCCAAACTGTGACTGTGCTGAGACCATACACTCCTTAGGTACCATTGTAATTTTCTCATATGCAGCCTGGCTTGTGGAACCAGAATTATGCAGGATGCCATGTAACCCAGGGCCTGCAGGATTTTCCTTGCAGTTAGCTGAGTTTGTCTTATCAGATTCGTGAAGTAATCCGGAAGTTGTTTTTGTTTTTCTTCTGTGAGAAAGGCCATTTGGGTGGTTGTGTCTAGATCTGCACCCAAAATGGTTATCCTTTGGGATGGGACCAGTCTTGATTTTTGGATGTTGACTGTGTATCCCAAGGCCTGTAATAGGTGGATGGCATAGTCCAAGCCCTTTATCAACTTTTTCTTGTTGTCCACTTGTATAAGGCAGTCATCCAGATATGGGTAGATTTGAATCCCCTGAAGTCTGCAGTGTGCAATTACTGATGCCAGGCATTTCGTGAATACTCTGGGTGCAGTAGATAAGCCAAAGGGCAATGCTGAGAATTGATAATGCTCTGATCCTGCAAGAAATCTAAGGTGTCTTCTGCAACTTTGCTGAATAGGGACATGCAGGTATGCCTCCTTGAGATCTAGAGTCACCAGCCAAGACTCCTTGCCCAGCATGGGAAGAAGTTGCTGTAGGGTCAGCATCTTGAATTTTGGCACAATGAGGTAAGTATTCAGTGCGGACAGGTCGAGAATAGGCCTCCATTGATTTTCTTTTCTTGGAACAAGGAATAATCTGGAGTAAAATCCTTGGCCTTGTTCTGAAAGAGGTACCTTTTATATGGCTTTCATTTGTATTAAGTTGTTGATCTGCTTTAAAGCCTCTGCCCTCTGATTTGGTGGCAGGTTTGGCATTCCGTTTCTTCTTGGCAAAGTATGGAAGTGGAACCTGTATCCTTCGTCTATTATTTGCAGTGTCCATGTGTCCCTTGTAATGTAATGCCAGCTTTTTGAGAATAAAGAAAGCTTTCCACCCAATGGTGCTTCCAATTGAGCCCTGGTCGGCGGAATCAAAGGAAAGTCATTGAGTCTGTCCAGGTGTAGTAGTTGTTGTTGCTGTTCCTGCACTACCTCTCTGGTTGGTAGGCTGCCACTGACGGCCTCTGTAGGAGCCTCTAGCTTGCCCTCTACCTCTGGGACGCCTGTTCCTGCCTCTCTGGGATCTGTCCGAGTCTGGAAAGGACCAATTTTTAGTAGGCCAGTTTCTGCTGAATCTCGGTGGTTGTACTTGCAGAAAATCCTTAACTGTTTGCACAGATTTTGCCTTTTCTTCAAACTTCTTCAAGACCTCCTGAGCCGAGGAACCAAATAATTTTTGTTTTTCCATTGGAGCATCCAGGAGTTTAGCTTTAACATGGTCTGGTAAAGATTGTTCCTTCAACCAGGCATGCCTACGAATAACAGCCCCAGTCATAGCTGACCTACAAGAAGCTTCCAGTGCATCATAACCACACTGCAAAAAATGATTACTAACCTGCTGTGAGTTATGTACCAGATCCTGAAGGGATTTACAGTCAAGGGGTTCAGAAGAGGAAAGCTTCTTATGCAATTCATCTAACAAATACTCTTGGTACTGTATCATATGAAATTGACAATTTAATGCCCTCATGGAAAGAGTTGCAGAAGTATATACCTTCTTTCCCCATCTCTAAAGCTCTAGACTCCCTTTCAGAAGGTAGAGGATTTTTGGCAGTGGCAGCTGCAACCCCTTTAGGGCCCTGAGAAATCGTATCTGGGTCTGCAGAATGGGCCTTGTACAGATGAAGATGAGAATCCGGGACCCTGTAGTATCTATCAGGTTTGGCAGGAGCCGGAGGAGAATCAGGGGCTGTACTAACATCATTGTACACATCATCAATAACATTCAAAACAGGAGGTATAGCTAAGGGCCTATGCTGAGGTAAATGTAAGAAGGTCCTTAATCTCTTTCTAGAATCAGAAAATTCCTGACCCTGCCATTGAAAATGTTCTCTCATAGAGTGAAGTGTCTCACCAAAGGAAAACTCTTCAGGAGGGAGGCAAGGGATAGATTCTTCAGCATCAGAATCCTCAGAGGCGAATAAGCCTCCTCCTGGTGATCTGACAACACAGATCCATCCGTAGACTCATCTGAGGAGTGTAGGTCAGAGGGCTCAGCCCTGGGCCTTTTGTCTGGAGGTGGTTGAGAGCCCCTGTCCGGGTGAGGCTGAGAACCTCTAATTAAAGAGATAAGATCCTCTGCAAGGCTGAGGATCCGAGAACTAGAAGAAGGTCTCTGAGAGGTAGTCTTGGGAGGCAAAGCTTTAGCAAGTTTAGCAGCTTTAGCCCTGGAAAAAGCCTTAATGGACATGGAAGCAGGGGTCTGCACCACGCAGCAGGAAGACTTGTCCAAAGGAATAGTGTCGGACAATTCCTGGACACTGGTTTCAGTAGGTAGTTCAGTAGTCGACTCAGCCGGGGCCTCCTGGGCCGCAGTGGTCGGTTGAGTGGATTCAGTTAAAGGAAGTACCGAGGACTCGGTTTCGGCCGAAACCGAGACACTCGCGGTAGGCCTAACCGTGGTTTCAGCCGAAACCGTGGGCCGCGAGTGTCGGTCCTTGTCCTTCCGTTTTTTCACCAAATGCGATGTCGGAGTCTCCGACGGCATCTTATATGCAAAATTAGCCCCAAAGAATTCCTCTGCAAACTCCGACCGACGTCTAAGAGTTCGTCGGTTGAAGGAAGCACAGGCTGAACAGGCCGAGACGTCGTGGTCTGGGCCTAAGCAAGGGAGGCAGTAAGAGTGGAAATCCTTATGAGGTATTTGTTTCCCACAAGTTAAACAATTATTTACTTTATCTGACATCGGCTGAGGCAAGAAAGAGTCCCCAATGGGGTACTTAGCTTTTTTGAAGTCTTCAGTAGCTGAATCACAGGAGCTGACCGACCGGCACTTGCGAACTGCTTCTGCTTCGGGCACCACGCGCCAAGAAAGACTGAGGAAAATGGCGTCAGCTGATGCTTTTATACCCCAGACGCTCTGACGTCGGGGAAAGTACGACATCAGCCGAGGCCAGACCCAGACTTTGGAATCCGGCCGACCGAAGGGCTGCCTGAGGCAGGACAACCCATATGTTATGACTGCAGATGCATCCTTGAAGGACATCAGGATAGAGTAACGGACATCCAAATTAAGGAGAAACCAGTGGCACGGGAAGCAATTGGTCAGGCGCCATATGAAGATATTTTGAAGCCTTCCACAGGAAACTAGTACAAACATTCAGTTGAAGCTGGAAAGCAAGAGAAGGAAAAGGAAACTGTAGAAACTCCGACATAGTCAATATTGAGGAGTGATAGGCCAGAGAATTCCCATGTGACCGAGCAACGGATGGCACAGGATGAAATTGAACAGAATGTGCCACAGGAAGTTGCTACAGAACTTTCTATAGAATGCCTTAATGAAATGGAAAACAAAAAATATGCCCTCAGTTTAGAAGAAAAGGAGCTAAGAGAAGAGTTGCTTGATTTAATACAGATAATAGACATATTAAGATCAATGAAAAAAACAGACTGCAGAAGATCAATAAAATCCAAAAAGTCAGAGGCTTGATAAAACAAATGAACACTAATTAGGACTGTCCATAGAGATCCATGCAATATAACAAAAGTAAACATGATATATTACTGTGCAGCTAAATCAATAACCGATAAAGTTCTACCACAAGAACACAGGGTAGTGAGGGAAAGGAAGGGGAGAAATCGAATACCATCATGGAAGTATCAAACAGAGAAAAAGTACAGTTGTGTACACTTACCATAAATGTAGATGTTGAAGTGTATTCACTGTTGCAGTCATTACATTTGGGTTATCTGCTTGCGGTAGCCCTCAGTCGGCCTGATTAACAAAGTCTTGGGTCCTGCGTCGGTTGCTGTCCCTTCTTCCATGACGTCAGGTCGTCAGGGGTATAAAACATGCAGCCGACGCCATTACATCAGTTTTTCTTGCTGCAGATGTCAGGTGCCCCCCTAATGGGAAGCAATTAAATCTATAAATACAAGGATATACCTCCAACAGAAAAGCAAATACACCAAAAAGCTTTTAGAGCATAGTAAGTGAGAGTATAGGTATAGCTATAGGAAGAAAAGGGGGCTGGAGGGAGGGTAACCAGGACTGCAACAGTGAATACACTTGAACATCTACATTTATGGTAAGTGTACACACCTGTACTATGTTCTTCATGTTTCACTGTTGCAGTCATTACATTTGGGTAGATTCCCAAAACTAAGGATGGGAGGAGGAATTTAAATAGAATTAGGGCCAGCTATAAGGCCCTGCAAGACTGCAGTGGCAAAACCAGCCCTGGATTTAGAGAAAATTGGCAAATGATAATGCTTGGTGAAAGTATGTACAGTACTCCAGGTAGCAGCTTCTAAGATGTCCCTAGTAGGGACACCCCTGAGAAAGGATGTAGAGGCAGATGCAGCCCTGGTTGAATAGGGTCTGATGCCCTGTGGGATAGGTTTTCCATGGTGCTTATAGCAGAAATTAATGCTGTGGCCTATCCATTTTGAAATGGTTTGTTTTGAAATAGCTTTCCCCTCTGTCCCTGCAGCAAATGCCTCCAGTAGTTGTTCAGATTTCCTTTGCGGTTTAGTCCTGTCCAAGTAGAATCTAAGCTGTCTGTGCACATCTAAAGAGCGCAGTATCCATTCCCCTTTGTTCTGTGGGTTAGGAAAGAAGGTAGGCAAATGAATAGACTGATTAAGAGCCATACTGGATACCACCTTGGGCATGAAGGAGGGATTGGTTCTGAGGGACACCCTGTCCGCATGAAAGATAATGAAAGGTTCCACTGCCGTAAGGGCCTGTAATTCAGATACCCTTCTCGCAAAAGTGATTGCTAAAAGGAAAGCTATTTTTTCCAGGAAAGACATTTTAAATCTGCAGTAGCAGCTGGCTTGAAAGGAGGAAGAGTGAGTTTCTCCAAGACAAAGTTAAGATCCCAGGCTGGAGTTGGAGGTCTCCTGGGTGGCCTTAGATTTTTGGCCACTCTGAGGAACTGCTTGAGCAGTGGGTGAGGGAAGAGGGGAGGCTCTGTGCTATAATGAGCTGAAATGGCTGGGACATGAATTTTGATGGAGGAAAAAGACAAGCCCTTATGAAGCATCTCAGTCAAGTATTGTAGAATATGAGGTAAATTGGGCACTGCTGCATTCATTCCTTGAGACTGGTTCCAAGCACAGAATCTTTTCCATTTTGCAGCATAAGATTTTCTAGTACTAGGCCTCCTTGCCTCTAAAATGATATCCATCACTGATTTACTGAGGGATGGTAAAGGAGAGATTAGGTAATTAGCCAGGCTGCTAGGTTCAGGGTTTGCAGCTGAGGGTGCAGAATCATGTTCTCCTGCTGAGACAACAGGGAAGGAGTCTGAGGCAGGTGCCATGGAGCCAAGCATGACTCACTGAGCAAGAGTGGGTACCAGTGTTGGCAAGGCCAGTCTGGTGCAATTAAAATTGTCCTTGGCTTGTCCTGTTTGATCTTTAGTAAAACTTTGGAGAGCAGAGGCAGAGGAGGAAAGGCATAAACTTTTTTTTCCAGCTGAAGGATAGAGTATCCACTTTCCAAGCTTGCTTGTGGGGAATCCTTGTGCAAAATTTGTCCAGTTGATGGTTCTGGGTGGAAGCAAACAGGTCTATATTTGGGCTCCCCCATTTGCTTGTCAACATGTTGAAAATCCTTGGTTCCAGTTTCCACTCATGTGGGTCCATGAGGTTTCTGCTTAATCCATCTGCCAGTGTATTTAGTTTTCCTGGCAGGAATTGAGCTTGTAGATTCACTTGGTAGCTCAAGGCTGTGTTCCACAATGCCATGGCTAGTCTGCAGAGGGGGTAAGAATGTGTACCCCCTGCTTGTTTATGTACCACAGAGGGGGTAAGAATGTGTACCCCCCTGCTTGTTTATGTACCACATGACAGTGGTGTTGTCCGTCTTTACCATTAGTTGTCCTGGAAGAATGTGGTTCTTGAAGGCTGTCAGAGCATTCTGTACAACTAACATTTCCTTTTGATTTATGTGCAGGTGCATCTGATTTGGGTTCCATTTGCCCTGAATGCACTTCCCTGCCAGGTGAGCCCCCATACATAGTCTGATGCGTCTGTTGTTAAGATTTGCTTGGCAGGGGGTAATGTGAATGGTAGTCCCCTGTTTTGGTGACAGGCCTCTGCCCACCAAAGGAACTCTAGGCGTAGGCAAGGTATGATAGGAATCCTTGCTTCCAGATCCTGTGAATGTTGACACCATAGGCTTTTGAGATACCATTGTAGTTTCCTCATATGCAGCCTTGCATATGGAATTAGAAG
This sequence comes from Protopterus annectens, assembly GCF_019279795.1. Taxonomy (NCBI): domain Eukaryota; kingdom Metazoa; phylum Chordata; order Ceratodontiformes; family Protopteridae; genus Protopterus; species Protopterus annectens. The sequence continues at coordinate 703,474,986 of NC_056745.1, read as the reverse complement.
AATGCATGAGGCCATGAACGCCAAGGCTTGCAGTATTTGCCTTGCAGATAGCTGGGTTTTTGTGGCCACCTGTTTGAAGTAAGTTGTCAAATGTATCTGTTTCTCTGGCGTAAGGAAAGCCATCTGGGAAGTTGTACTCAAGCTTGCTCCCAGGGTACCAGGTGAGATTTCTTTTCATTTATGGTGAACCCCAGACAAGTCAGTACCCTTTGAACAAAGGCCAGATGATTGAAAAGAATGTCTTTGCTTTCTGCCTGAATTAGACAATCGTCCAGGAATGGGTATATTTGAATATTTCTTTGCCTGCAAAATGCAATGACTAGAGCTAGGCACTTTGTGAATACCCTGGGCACAGTACATAAGCCAAAGGGCAGTGCAGAGAACTGACAGTGCATGTAGTCTACTTTGAAGCGTAGGTATCTTCTGCAAGACTCCCTGATACGGATGTGTAGGTATGCTTCTTTTAAGCCTAGTGTTGCCAACCATGCATTCTTGCCTAGCATAGGAAGCAGCTGGTGAAGAGTCAGCATTTTGAATTTTGGAATCACCAGAAAGGTGTTTAGAATAGAAAGGTCCAGGATAGGACGCCATGTATTGCCCTTTCTGGGTACCAGGAAAAGTCTTGACTAGAAACCGTGTCCCTTTTCCTCTTCTGGAACCAACTGAATAGCCCCCATGTTTAAGAGAGAGAGTACCTGATTTAGGGCCTCTGCCCACTGATTTGGGGGTAGATCTGGCCACCGCTTGCTGATGGTAACGTGTGGAAATGAAATCTGTATCCTTGGGACACTATATTTAAAACCCATTTGTCCTGGGTAATGAGTTCCAGTTTTTGGCCTGCAGACCAATCTTTCCGCCTACAGGAGCATTCAGTTGGGAAGTGCTTGGAAGTCTTAAAAACAAGTCATTGAGATGGTTTTCCATAGGGGGGAGTCTTACTGCTCCCAGGTTTAAGTCTGAAACCCCCACTGCCTAGTCTTGTGTGTCCCTTGGGACTGAAACCTGGGGTTTCTGCTGTGTCTGGGTTTGGCTTGAGAAGACCTGGAGGGGGCTGGAAAGGACCAAGTTTTAGAGGGCCAGTGCCTACTAAATCTAAGAGGCTGAACTTGTAAGAAATCTTTAACAGTCTGCATAGATTTAGCTTTATCTTCCATCTTTTTAAGAACTTCCTCAGCCTTGTTGCCAAACAGGCGGTCCTGATTTAAGGGAGCATCCAACAATTTAGCTTTAACATGATCAGGCAAACATTGATCCTTAAGCCAAGCATGCCTTCTGAGCACAGACCCAGTAACAGCAGCCCTGCAAGAGGCCTCTAATGAATCAATTCCACATTGCAAAGTATGTTTTCAAATCTGTTCAGCAGAATGCATTAAATCCTATTAATTCTTTATTTTCAGCGCAGTCAGGAATTAACAAATTTTCTGTTTAAGAAATCCAATAACATGTTGTTGATACTTTAACATATGAAACTGGCAGTTTAAAGCCCTAATGGCCAAGGTTGCAGAAGTGTAAACTTTCTTACCCCATCTATCCAGCGCCCTGGAGTCTCTATCTGAGGGGGTAGGATTTTTAGCAGTAGAAGCCTTAATACCTTTGGGTCCCTTTGAAATAGTCTCTGGATCCGCAATAGGATTTTTAAAAAGGAACTTGTGAGAATCGGGAACCCTGTAATATCTGTCAGATTTTCTGGAAGCAGGAGGCAAAGAATCAGGGGCCAAACTAGATTCTGAGAAAGCATCATCAACAATGTCTAGTACAGGAGGTATAGCTAAAGGCCTATTCTGAGGCAGGTGTAAAAAATCCCTAAGCCTCTTTTTTGAATCAGAAAATTCCTGGCTTTCCCAGTGGAAATGCTCTCTTAGAGTATGTAAGATTTCACCAAAAGAAAAATCCTCTGGAGGGGAAGCAGGGGGAATAGAGTCCTCTGCATCAGAATCCTCATAAGTAGATAAGGGCAAATCCAGATCATCAGAAGAATCAGAAAAATCAGAATCCTGTTCAGAAGATTCATAAACAACTTCAGTCCTAGGACTCTTAGAAGGGGGAGGTTGGCCTCCCCTGATTAGTTATAAGATCTTCATCCATTCTTATCATTTGTTTTTTAGGCATAGAGGTCTGGGCATGCGGCCTGGGCATTGGTTTCTTAGGCATGGTTCAAGATTGTGGCCTAAATGAAGAAGGAGGCATCAGTTTAATATGCAAGTCCGTAGGCCTGAATACACCCTCAGAAGCCGGTGCCTGCACAGCAGCTCTGGGCCCATCCAAGGTAGAGACATCCGCAGGTTCCACAGTTGAAGCATCTCGCAGCAGACCGGACTCCGAATGGGTCTCAGTAGAGGCCAGCGAGTCAGAAGTAGCGGGTATCAGGGGCTACGAAAGCGCCTCACTGAGTACTGGTGAACTGACGACTGGCTTAGTTGAAGTGTCGTCAACAGCTTTGGATCTTGGCTGCCTGTCTCTGTCTTTATCTTTGCATTTTTTTGGAATCCCGGTAGTCGGAAGGCTAACTGACGACATTTCTGGATAATTAAACTGGGAACGAAAATATTTAGAAGCGAAAATATTCCGATGACGGATAGTGCGCTGTTTAAATAAAGCACAAAACTGACAGCAAGGCACGTTGTGGTCAGGGCCTAGGCAAGGAATACAGTATGAATGCTTTCCTCAAGTAATGCAATTATTAACTTTTACTGACATCAGTAAGGAGCAAGAAAAATTTTCCCCAACGGGGTACTTATCTTTAGTTGAAGACTTCGGTTCTGAAATTTGAAAACGAAAATTTCAGGAGTCGGCCGACGGGCACTTGCGAACTGCTTCTGCTTCGGGCACCGCACGGCAAGAAAGACTGATGTAATGGTGTCAGCTGCATATTTTATACCCCTGACGACCTGACGTCATGGAAGAAGGGACAGCAACCGATGCAGGACCCAAGACTTTGTTAATCAGGCCGACTGAGGGCTACTGCAAGCAGATAACCCAAATGTAATGACTGCAACAGTGAAACATGAAGAACATCTATAAAGCAATTAAGAAAAGAAGTGTCACTGTTAAAAGAGAATAGAAGAGGGAACAGATCAACAAAAATACTTAGAAAGATAGATCTGATAAAAGCAATTATTAGAACATATCAGGATCTATCATGCACTATCGCAAATTACAAACAAAAAATCTCAGCACAGTTGAAAAAAGAAGATATGCAGATACATATAAAGGAAAAGTACAACATAAGCAATGTATTGATGACCTAAAATGTTTTATAAGGAATTGAAAGACCACACAAAAAAAAGAAGAAATAGATATATTTTGGAGAAGTATTTATGAAGATCCTGTGGAACATAACAAATATGCTAAATGGATAGAAGAAGTAAAAGAAAGAATAAGAAGTTTAAAGGTACAGGATATGAAATGGGATGAAGTAACAGCCAGAGAGACTGAAATAAAGTTAAGAAAAACCTCAAATTGGAAAACCCCATGCCTAGATGCAGTATCTAACTTCTGGTTAAAAGTTTTAAAAGTATTAACATCTTTGCACAAAGATTTAGCCATGAGTAAGAACCATTTATATGCACACCCCAAACAGACTCCAACCTGGCTAACAACAGGAAAAACAATGCCCCTTCTTAAGAGTGAACCTGCAAGCTACCCTAAAAATTATAGACCATTAACTTGCCTTCCGACGGCGTATAAACTATACACTGGAATTGATGCCAACAGAGTTTATAGTCATTTAGAATAAAACTCAATTATGGAAATAGAACAAAACAGCAATAAAAGAAAGTCATATGGAACAAAGGATCATTTGTTGTTAAATAAAGTCATAGTGGAGAACTGTAAAAAGGGGAAGAATCTAAGTATGGCATGGATTGACTACAAAAAAGCATTTGATAGTATCCCACATTCATCAATAAAAGAGTGCTTAAAAATGTATAAGATTGTTGTATAAGATACACCTTATACTGATTGACTACATTATAGTGATCATGAAACAGTGGCAGACCACCTTCCAATTAAGCCATGATAAAGTTATTAATCCAGGGATAAAAGTTCAAAGGGGGATATTCCAGGGTGACTCTCTGTCACCACTGCTATTCTGTCTTGCCCTTAACCCATTAAGCTGTCTACTTAACAGCTTAGGCCACGGCTATAATTTGGCTCCTAGAAAACAACAAAGTGTAAAGACGTCTCATCTTCTCTTTGTCGATAATTTAAAACTGTATAGCTCATCAGATAAGGAACTGAAAGCACAACTGCAAATTGCCAAAACTTTTTCAGATGATATCAGAATGTCATTTGGTTTTGATAAATATGCAAAAGCAACCTTTAAAGCAGGAAAACTGCAGCACCAAGAAAACATCAGTTTAGGACAAAAATGTGATAATAAAAGAACTTGAGCAAGAGGTAGTGGGAAAGTACAGTTTTGTACCTACCATAAATGTAGATGTCCGAACTGGATAGCATCTGCAGTCATAACAAGTGGGTTGTCCTGTCGTCAGGCAGCCCTGCAGTTGGCCGGATTCCAATGTCCGGGTCCGGCTTCGGCTTATGTCGCACTCCACCCGACGTCATCTCTGTTGGTCTTCGGGTATAAAAGCATCAGCCGACGCCATTTTCCTCAGTGTTTCTTGCCCCAGATGCCAGTAGCCCTCTTGCAGGCTAAAATTTGGATAGATGCCAATGTTTCCAAATAGATAGAGGTAAACACAACAATAAGCATATATGTACATATATACAAACAAATACACCATAAAGACTCCCCCAACAGCTAGCTATTAGGAGGGTAAACACCCTAGGAGTACCACAGAGGGAAGGAGGAGGGTAATCCTGACTGCAGATGCTATCCAGTTCGGACATCTACATTTATGGTAGGTACAAAACTGTACTATGTCCTTCATGGATGCATCTGCAGTCATAACAAGTGGGTAGAATACCATAGCCAACTAGGGGAGGAGGATAAAAGTAGATTATGGTGTGTTTAGGATCCCTTGCAGTACAGCAGTGGCAAACCCTGCTCGGGATCTGGAATATAGAGGCAAATTATAATGCTTGGCAAATGTATGCACGGAGGTCCAAGTAGCCGCCTCAATAATGTCTTTGGTTGCCACTCCTCGTAAGAAGGCTGTGGTAGTGGCTGTTGCCCTTGTAGAATGAGGTCTTATGTTCTGTGGAATTGGTTTTCCATGGAAGGAGTAACAGTATCGTATGCAATTTCCTATCCATTTGGAGATTGTCTGTTTGGAAATAGCTTTTCCTTCCCTTCCTGATGCATAGGCTACAAAAAGTTGGTCAGTCTTTCTGCTATTTTTTGTTCTGTCCAAGTAGTAGCATAGCTGTCTATGTACATCCAAGGTATGCAGTATTCTTTCCCCTCTGTTTTGTGGGTTGGGAAAGAAGGTAGGTAGGTGGATTGCCTGGTTTAAAGATACTCTGGATACCACCTTGGGCATAAATGTAGGATTAGTCCTCAAGGACACTCTATCTTGGTGGAAGATTAGGAAGGGTTGCACTGCCATTAAGGCCTGTAGTTCTGAAACCCTCCTTGCTGAAGTAATTGCCAGTAGGAAAGCAGTTTTCCATGACAGGTGTTGTAGGTCTGCTGTTGCTGCTGGTTCAAAGGGTGATAGTGTCAACTTTTCTAGCACAAAGTTTAAATCCCAAGCTGGTAATGGTGGTTTCCTTGGAGGTTTTACATTCTTGATTCCTCTGAGGAACTGTCTGAGCAAAGGGTGCGAAAAAATAGGTGGATCAAAGCTGTATTCTGCTGAATTAGCTGATGCATGTATCTTGTTGGTGGAGTAGGACAGGCCTGAATGAAGAAGTTCGCCAGATACTCCAGAATGTTAGGCATATCTATGTTTGACACATCTTTTCCTCTTCGGTACTCCAAATGACAAACCTTTTCCATTTTCCAGCATAGTTCTTTCTTGTTGAAGGTCTGCGTGCTTCAAGAATAATGGCTTTAACTCTTTGGGAAAGTTCTGGATAAGCTGCTGCTATGTGATGTTCCATGCAGTCAGTTGCAGCGTTTTAGGTTTGGATGTATGATGCTGTAGTTGTTCTGAGTTAACATCAAAGGCATCAGGGTATTGGCCACATATTGTTCGAGACATGCTCTTCAGTAGTGGGTACCAGTGTTGTCTTGGCCAGTTTGGGGCTATCAGGATTATCCTTGGACGTTCTTCCTTGATTTTAGTAGTACCTTGTGTATCAAAGGAAGAGGTGGGAATGCATATGCTGTTAGGCCTTTCCAGTTGAAGGAGAGTGAGTCCACTTTCCATGCTAGTGGGTGGAATGTCCTTGTGCAGAATTTTTGAGCTGGTGATTGAGAGGTGATGCGAATAGGTCTATCTCTCCCATTCCCCATTTCTTTGACATGGTCTTCAAGATGTCCTGGTGCAGCTTCCATTCGTGGGCATCCGTGGTTCTGCTTAGTATGTCTGCTAGAGTATTGTCTTTCCCGGTACAAATATTGCCTGTAACTGAATGTTGTAGCTGAGTGCCAGGGTCCACAGATCCAAGTTCATTCTGGATAGCGGGTATGAATGAGTGCCTCCCTGTTTGTTGATGTACCACATGACTGTGGTGTTGTCTGTCCTTATCATCAACTGGCCCTCTTTGAGGAATGGTTTGAACTTTTGGATTGCCAGTTTTACTGCCAGCATTTCTTTTAGATTGATGTGCAGGTGAAGTTGATCCTGTGTCCACAATCCTTGCACGCATTTGTCCAGCATGTGGGCCCCCCATCCTAGGTCTGAAGCGTCTGTTGTGATGGTCTGGCTTGGTTGACATCTGCGGAAGGGTAGGCCTGGGTTTGACTGGCATGCCTGAGCCCACCATAGGAACTCCTGTTTTAAGCATGGAATTAGTGGGATTTCTGTTTCTAGACTGTGTCTGTGTTGGGACCATAAATTCTTTAGGTACCACTGTAGTTTCCTCATATGTAGTCTGGCAAATGGGACCAAGATTATGCATGATGCCATGAAGCCCAAGGCCTGCAGAAATTTTCTTGCTGTTAACTTGTTCAGTTTTGTTAGTGCCAAGAAGTAAAGAGGAAGTTCTTTTTGTTTTTCTGTAGTCAGGAATGCCATTTGTTGTACTGTGTCCAATTCAGCCCAAGAATGTCCTTGTTTGGGATGGTATCAGCCTTGACTTTTGTAAATTGACTGTGTATCCCAGTCCTTGTAGCAAGTAAATGACCCTTTGTAAATCTGTTGTCAGCTTGCTTTTGTTGTCCCCTTGTAGCAGGCAGTCGTCCAGGTATGGGTAAATTTGAATTCCCTGTAGTCTGCAATGGGCGATTACTGATGCCAGGCATTTTGTGAATACTCTGGGCGCAGTAGATAAGCCAAAGGGCAATGCTGAGAATTGATAGTGCTCTGATCCTGCAAGAAATCTGAGGTATCTTCTGCAGATTGGTCGAATGGGGACGTGCAGGTATGCCTCCTTGAGATCTAGAGTTACCAGCCAAGACTCCTTGCCCAGCATGGGAAGAAGTTGCTGTAAGGTCAGCATTTTGAATTTTGGGACAATGATGTATGTATTTAAGGTGGACAGGTCGAGAATTGGTCTCCAACTTTTTCCTTTCTTGGAACTAGGAATAGTCTGGAATAGAACCCTTTCCTTGTTCTGCTGTTGGCACTCTTTCCACAGCTCTCATGTTTACTAACTCCATTATCTGGCGTAGAGCCTCTGTTTTTTGATTTGGAGGTAGATTTGGCATTCCTCTTTTGACTGGTAAAGTGTGGAAGTGAAACCGGAAACCTTGATCTATGGTTTGTAAAATCCACTTGTCTTTTGTTATGTAGTGCCAGTTCTTTGAAAATAAGGTTAACTTTCCGCCTAGAGGAGCTGCTATTTGTTCCCTGGTAGGCGGAGTTAGGATTAAGTCACTGTGGTTGTGCTGATGTAGTGGCAGTGGCTGTGTCTGTGCCTCTGTTGCTACCTTGCCACTGTCGTCCTCTGTAGGCACCTCCTCTGGATTGGTTTCTGCCTCTGGAACGTCTATTCCTGCCCCTTTGAAATTTTGTGGAGTCAGGAAAGGACCGGTTTTTGGCAGGCCAGTTCCTGCTAAACCTTGGGGGTTGAACCTGCAAGAAATCTTTAACAGTTTGAACAGATTTTGCCTTTTCTTCCATTTTCTTCATAACCTGCTGGGCAGGTGTACCAAACAAACTTGTCTTGTCCATAGGAGCATCTAGTAACTTAGCTTTAACATGATCCGGTAAAGCTTGTTCCTTTAGCCATGCATGCCTTCTTATCACTGTGCCTGTCATGGCTGATCTAAATGAAGCCTCCAGTGCATCATAGCCACATTTTAAGGAATGGTTGCTAACCTGTTGTATGTTATTTACCATCTCTAATACATATTTCTTATCAAGAGATTCATCAGTGGTTAGTTTTTGAGTTAACTGATCAAGCATAAACTCTTGGTATTGTATCATGTGAACCTGACAGTTTAAAGCTCTAGCTGAGAGAGTAGCTGAAGTGTAGACCCTTTTACCCCATCTGTCTAATGACCTTGCTTCCCTTTCAGAAGGAATAGGGTTTTTAGCTGTGGTCGCGGCTACTGCCTTGGGACCCTGGGATATAGTTTCTGGGTCTGCAAGTGGGGCCTTGTAAAGGTGGTGATGAGTATCTGGCACCCTGTAAAATCTGTCTGGTTTGGCAGGGGCTGGCGGGTAAAGAATCTGGAGCGGAGCAAACATCATTGCAAGCATCATCCACCACAGAGAGAACAGGAGGTATAGCTAAGGGCCTGTGCTGTGGGAGGTGCAGAAAGGTTCTAAGTCTTTTTCTGGAGTCTGAAAAATCCTGTTGCTGCCATTGGAACTGTTCTCGCATGGCATGCAAGGTTTCCCCAAAGGAGAATTCTTCTGGTGGGGAAGCAGCTGGAATGGATTCTTCAGCATCAGAATCTTCAAAATTGGAGAAGGGAGCCTCTGGCTGGTCAGTTATGTCTGATTCATCAGCAGAATCATCAGAAGACACTGGCTCAGGGGGCTCTGCCCTAGGTCTCTTCTCTGGGGCTGAGAGGCCCTGTCTGGGTGAGATTGAGATCCTCTAATTAAAGAAATTAAATCTTCTGCCAAAGAAAGCATTTGAGAACTAGAAAAGGGCCTGGATGAGGGGGGTTTAACAGGCACTGATTTAGTAGTCTTGGCTGCTTTAGCCCTGGCGAAGGCCTTAATGGACATGGCTGCTGGAGGCCTAGCAGCACCACGTGCTGGGGTAGAGACATCCAAGGGGATGGTGTCTGATAAGTCAACCAACGTAGTGGGTAAAATTTCTGAGGTCGATTCAAGAGTTGTAGCAGGGGCCTCAGTTGTAAGAAAAGGTTCAGCTGTACTTTGATCAGTTTTCTCGGTTTCGGGCGAAACCGAGACACTCATGATTTGCTTTACCGTGGTTTCGGCGAAACCGCGGACCACGTGTCGGTCTTTATCTTTGCGTTTTGGAAGATTGGGTAGTCGGAGGATCCGGCGGCATAATGTACGCAAAATCAGTACCGAAAAACTGTTCTGCAAACTCCGACCGGCGCCTAAGCGTTCGTCGGTTGAAAGAGGCACAGGCGAACAGGCTGCTACGTCGTGGGCTGGGCCTAAACAAGGCAGACAGTAAGAGTGGAAATCTTTATCTGGTATTTGTTTCCCACTCGTTAAACAATTGTTAACTTTTCTGACATCGGCTGAGGCAAGAAAGAGTCCCCAACGGGGTACTTAGCTTTAGAAGTCTTCGAAGTAGTATTCGGTAGAAGTAATCTCTGGATCCGACCGACCGGGACTTGCGAACAGCTTCTGCTTGGCCACGCGCAAGAAAGACTGAGGAAAATGGCGTTGGCTGATGCTTTTATACCCGAAGACCAACAGAGATGACGTCGGGTGGAGTGCGACATCAGCCGAAGCCGGACCCGGACTTTGGAATCCGGCCGACTGCAGGGCTGCCTGACGACAGGACAACCCACTTGTTATGACTGCAGATGCATCCATGAAGGACATCTGATGAAGGATCAACAATAAGACATGAACAAATGCGAACAAAACTTAGTAAGGAATACTTTAGAAGACTTAAATTAATCCTGAAAACAGCACTGATATTTAGGAACAAAATTCAAGCTACAAACCAATTTGCTCTTCCTGTCCTAACTTACACCTTTGGAGTGATTGACTGGCCCCAAAACTTGTTGAATAGATTAGACAGGAAAACAAGAAGGATGTTTCCTGCTCACCAAATTATTTAAAAAAATCAGTGCATACCAAGATTATATATTCCCCCTTCTGACGAAGGGGTGGGCCTCTTTGAAATTGATTACATGTATAGATCTGCAATCATGGGACTGCACACATATCTGCTGACCTCACAAGACCCAAACATAGTGAAAGTTCTGAAACATGAGGAGAATAAGTCTAAGACGACTTCTCTGTTTAGTCTAGCAGAAACATATCGGCATCAAGCAGGAATGGAAATCAAACCAGAAGTAGATAAAAATCAGGCAGCAACTGAATGTGCCAAAAAAAACCCCAAAAACAAAAGAAAGAAGTATAGAAAACTTCTGGAAGAACCTCATGTTTATTTATTTATTTATTTCATATTTGTTAACCGGGTTAGTCCAACTTAGTTTGCAAGCAAACCCATTTTCAGTGCAGACCTGAGGGGAAAAGCCCCAGCAAATATAAGTAAAGATAAAGTGACAATATACAAATATTAAATAACAATCGCAATACAAAATAATTGTAAAAAAAGAAAAGGTTATTAACTATTTGCATTACATTGGTAGTAAGCAATCCATTTTCAGCGGGGAAAGAGCCCCAGCAAACATAAGCAAAGATAAACATACAGGACAAAAATGATTAAAAATAATGCAAATATGAAATTAATTATAAAGAGAAAAAATTATGAACATTAAGGGTTGCACTGATAGCAGTGGCCTAAATTTACTACATATAAGAGTAAAAACAAAAAGATAATCCTTCAAAAGAAGGACGATGTACAGACTTTGATAGGAAATGGGGGGGGGGCAAACAGTGTGGAAAATGGGAGGGGGATGAAAGGAGGAGGCTATAGTATGGCTATAGTAGCAGAGCTGAGGGTTTAAAAGGTTAGTTTAAGCAGAATTTACTAACATTGAAAGAAAGTTAGGAGATGCAAGTGGTTATACAGTAGGACAGACTAAGACTACATGTGGTCAAGGCAACATCATTATTTCAAGTTTAGTAGGTGGGATTTAAGCTCCTTTTTAAAACAACAAACTCCCTCTCCATATTAGATCCAACCTTTCCTTGTTTTAAAAAGGAGCTTAAATCCCGCCTACTAAACTCCCTCTCCATATTAGATCCAACCTTTCCTTGTTTTAAAAAGGAGTTTAGTAGGTGGGATTTAAGCTCCTTTTTAAAACAAGGAAAGGTTGGATCTAATATGGAGAGGGAGTTTGTTCCAATTTAGTGAGACATTGTGTTTGTAAAGCAGTTTGCCAATATTCCTTTTGGGTTTGTGAACTGAGAGAAGATGCTGATCAGCACTCTGGACAGGCCAGGGGGAGAGCAGAGAGTACCTTGGGAGGTGAGAGCAGGGCAGGCAGAGGGGTTCTTGAGTATGGAAAAGGTAGTGTGGAGTTGCGATTGTAGGAGAAGGTGTGGAAATTCCAGCTACTGAAGTTTGTTTAGTGAGAGGCAGTGATGCGATGAGAGTGGTTGGTTTATAATAAATCTGGTAATTTTGTTGTATGTTTGTTCCAGTTTCTGCATTGAGGTAGTTTGGATATTGGGAAGGATGGGGGAAGCATATAGAAGACTAGGTAAGAGAAATGCCTGCGCAAGAGTGTGTTTAGTGGCAGTAGTGAGGAATTTTTTGTTCCTATAAAGTAGTCCAAGCTTTTGGTGTTTTTTTGATGGCCTGTTGTATGTGCAAGTCAAACTTTAGTCAGTCATCAATTATTACCCCAAGGAGTTTGGTGTGTGAGGCAGGGGAGATAGTGGTACCATTTAGGGAGGAAAGAGAAAAGTTTAATTTAAGGTGAGAGAGTGTCTGAGGTAGGAAGAGAAGGAGTTGAGTTTTCTTTGGGTTAAGGATTAGTTGATTATTTATGAGCCATTTTTCAACAGAGATAAAGGAATTCTGTGTTAGTGTGTGTAGTTCAGAGATATTGGACATAAATAAGAGAGTGGAGTCATCTGTGTATTGTATTACAGATGAGAGACTGCAGTATGAATGTAGGTTATTGGTAAAAATGTTGAAAAGGAGCGGTCCAAGTATGGAACTTTGGGGTACTCCTGTTTGAACAGCAAGGAAGGGTGAGAAAGCCAGCGGCCATCTAACAGCTTGTTTTCTGCCACTAAGGTAGGATTGGAACCAGCCAAGAGTAAAAGGAGAGAGGTTTAGGTCTAAGAGTTTGTTAAGAAGGATGGGATGAGACACAGTGTCGAAGTCTTTAGAGATATCAAAGAATAGACAGAAGACAAGGAGGTTGTTGTCCCTAGCTTCTGCAACCTTTTGAGTAAAGGATAGTGAGGCAGTTGTGGTACTGTATTTGTGGTGGAAACCATGCTCCGAGGGGGGTGAGGAGATTTTCACGAATGAGATAGGACAGTAGTTGAGAGCGGTGAGAGAATAGCGATTGGTCTATAGTTAGAGGGTTCAACAGAGTTGGCACCTTTGTGCAGAGGAGTGTTATAGAAGGATTTGCATATTTCTGGTATGGTAGATTCCTGAATGGAGCAGATGATTAAGATAAATACAGGATATGCAACAGAGTCAGCAGCAATTTTCAGAACTTGAGGGGAGATTTATCAGTGGATGGAGAGCATGGTTTTAGTTTAAGAAGCAGGGATTTGATATATTTAGTAGAAACAGGTCGCAAGGTAGAATGCTGAGAGACAGAGGAGCACAGAGGTTTAGGGGGAGGTGAGGGTGATACAGAAGGGTTGCGATGAGCAGAATTACCAGAGGGTAGGAGTTTAGAGATGCTGTCTATGAAGTGTTTGTTGAGTAAGTTTGCAGTTTCAGAGAGAGTGTGATAGGGGAAAGGGTTAGGGATGGTAGGAGAATAGTACAGTTTTGTACCTACCATAAATGTAGATGTCCGATAGATATGCAACTGCAGTCATAACATATGGGTTGTCCTGCCTCAGGCAGCCCTCGGTCGGCCGGATTCCAAAGTCTGGGTCCGACGTCGGCTGATGTCGCATTTCTCTCCGACGTCAGGGCGGCTGGAGTATATAAGCATCAGCCGACGCCATCTTCTTCAGTGTTTCTTGCCCCAGATGCCAGGTGCCCTCCAAGGAAGGCTGCAATCAAATTGGAAGACAAAATAGGTTTCCAGACAACAAATAAGCAATAAACAGATACACCATAACAGATATCCCCAGCTAAGGATAACAGGGAGAGGAGTGGACCCAAGGCATAGAGGGGATGGAGGGAGGGAAAACCCGACTGCAGTTGCATATCTATCGGACATCTACATTTATGGTAGGTACAAAACTGTACTATGTCCTTCAAGAATGCAACTGCAGTCATAACATATGGGTTGAATACCAAAGCTTAGCTGGGGGAGGAGGTATGCTCTAAGAAAGGGATGGTGTAGCTATCAATCCCTACAGGACTGCCGAAGCAAAGCCTGCTCTGGATCTGGAATATAAAGGGAGGTTGTAGTGTTTGGAAAATGTATGCACGGAGCTCCATGTAGCAGCTTCTAGAATGTCTTTTGTAGGCACCCCTCTTAAAAAGGCTGTAGAGGTGGCTGTAGCTCTGGTGGAGTGTGGTCTGACATTGGCTGGCACACTCTTTCCATGGAAGGAATAACAGAATCTGATGCAATGTCCAATCCATTTTGAAATTGTCTGTTTAGAAATTGCTTTTCCTTGTACTGTAGGGGCGTAAGCTACAAAAAGCTGGTCAGACTTCCTACTGGTCTTGGTTCTATCTAGGTAGTAGCGAAGTTGTCTGTGTATGTCCAAGGTATGCAACAGTCTTTCCCCTTTGTTCTCAGGATTAGGAAAGAAAGTAGGCAGGTGAATTGCTTGATTTAAAGCAACGCTAGATACCACTTTTGGCAGAAAGGTAGGGTTGGTTCGTAAGGAGACCCTGTCTCTGTGAAAAGTTATGAATGTTGGTATTGCCATTAAGGCCTGTAATTCCGAAACCCTTCTTGCTGAGGTAATGGCCAACAGGAAAGCTGTCTTCCAGGAAAGAAATTGTAAATCCACAGAAGCTGCTGGCTCAAAGGGAGGTAAAGTCAATTTTTCTAGGACAAAATTGAGGTCCCAAGCTGGTACTGGTGCCTTTCTTGGGGGCTTTATATGCTTGATTCCTCTAAGAAATTGCCTTAACAAAGGATGTGAAAACACAGGTGGGTCAGTGTTGTATCTAGCTGAGATAGCTGAAGCATGAATTTTTATGGAAGAGAATGAAAGTCCTTTATGCAGCATATCTGCCAAGTATTCCAGGATGAGAGGAATGCTCAAAAATGATGCATCATGACCCTTGTTGGTATTCCAAATGCTGAATCTCTTCCACTTGGCTGAGTAAGCTTTTCTGGTGGATGGTCTGCGGGCTTCTGTTAGTATCCGCTGAACTTCCTTGGAGAGAGGTAAATCAAGGTTATTTATGGGATTTCCCAAGCTGTTAGCTGTAGCGTCTGGATGTTGGGATGAACTGTCCTGAAGTTGTGTTGCGTCAAAAGTTGGGGCCATTGTGGAAGGGCCCATGTTTTGTTGTGACATATGCTCCGTAGTAGTGGGTACCAGTGTTGTCTTGGCCAGTCTGGAGCTATTAGGAACCCCTTCGGCTTGTCTGCTTTGATCTTTAATAATACTGTGGTCATCAGTGGCAGAGGTGGAAATGCATAAATTATCAGGGTGCTCCAGTTGAATGAGAGGGCATCTATTTTCCATGCTTGTGGATGATATGTACTTGAGCAGAACTTTTGTAAGTGATGATTAAGGTGGGAGGCAAATAGGTCTACCTCCGGCCTGCCCCATGCCGAGGTGAGTCGTAGGAAGATGTCTGGATGTAGCCTCCATTCGTGGGGGTCCAGGAAATTCCTGCTTAGACTGTCCGCCAGAACGTTGTCTTTGCCTGGAACAAACTGGGATTGTAACTGTATGTTTAGACCCAGTGATTTTTCCCAAAGATTCATTGTCAGTCTGCAAAGGGGGTAAGAATGAGTGCCCCCCTGCTTGTTTATGTACCACATCACTGTGGTGTTGTCTGTCCGTATTAATAGGTGGTCTTGTTGAAGTTGTTGCCCAAAGGCCTCGATGGCATGCATTACTGCTAGCATTTATTTTTGATTGATATGCAGATGTGTTTCCTTTGGAGACCATTGTCCTTGAATACATCTGCCCTCCATGTGCGCCCCCCATCCAAGGTCTGAGGCGTCTGTGGTCATGGTCTGTGTTATCTGAGGTTTTTTGAATGACATACCTATGTTTGACTGGCTTGCTGAGGCCCACTATAGAAATTCCTTTTGAAGACATGGAATGAGTGGGATAGTTGCTTCTAGGTTGTTGCTGTGTTGAGACCATAAGCTTTTTAAGTACCACTGAAGCTTTCTCATGTGTAGTCTTGCTAGTGGAACCAGGAGGATGCAGGATGCCATGTAACCCAGGGCCTGTAGGAAACTCCTTGCAGTCATCTGGGTGAGCTTTGCTAAACTTTTGAAATAATGGGTTAACTTCTTTTGCTTGTCTTCTGTCAGTTAAGCCATTTGAGAGGCTGTATCTAGTTTGGCTCCTAAGAAGGTTATTTGCTGGGATGGCCGAAGTCTTGACTTTTGAAAGCTGACTGTGTATCCCAGAGCCTGTAGCAAGTGTATGACATAATTCAAGTTTTTTGTCAAGGTTAGTTTGTTGTCCGCTTGTATGAGGCAATCGTCCAGGTACGGGTAGATTTGAATCCCCTGGAGCCTGCAATGCACAATTACTGATGCCAGGCATTTCGTGAATACTCTGGGCGCAGTAGATAAGCCAAATGGCAATGCTGAGAATTGATAATGCTCTGGCCCTGCAAGAAATCTGAGGTATCTTCTGCAGCTGTGTCTGATAGGGACATGCAGGTATGCCTCCTTGAGGTCCAGAGTAATCAGCCAAGACCCCTTGCCCAGCATGGGAAGGAGTTGCTGTAGAGTCAGCATTTTGAACTTTGGTACTATGAGAAAAGTGTTTAAAACGGACAAGTCCAGTATTGGTCTCCATTGACTTTCTTTCCTTGGAACAAGGAACAGTCTTGAATAAAACCCCTGACCTTGTTCTTGTTGTGGAACTTTTTCTATTGCTTTGATCTGTGCAAGCAGAGAAATTTGCTTTATAGCCTCTGCCCTCTGATTTTGTGGAAGGTTTGGCATGCCTTGTTTTCTTGGCAAGGTGTGAAAGTGGAACCTGTAACCGTGGTCTATAATGTCCAATATCCATTTGTCTTTTGTCAGTTTGTGCCAATTTTTTGAAAACAGAGATAACTTTCCGCCCAAAGGAGCCTCTGTTTGCTCCTTGGTTAGCGGAACTAGAGGAAAGTCATTGAGATTGTCCCTGCGGGGCAGGAGAAACCCCTGTGTCACTTCTTTGGTTTGTTGGTTGCCATTGTCGTCCCCTGTAGGATCCTCTGTATTGTCCTCTTCCTCGGCCACACCTGTTTTTGCCCCTTTGTGATCTTTCAGGATTAGGAAAGGACCAGTTTTTAGAAGGCCAGTTCCTGCTGAATCTGGGCGGCTGAACCTGGAGGAAATCTTTTACTGTCTGAACTGACTTGGCTTTTTCCTCAATGGACTTTAACACATCTTTAGCATTAGCACCAAAGAGCTTGTTCTTTTCCAAGGGCGCGTCAAGAAGTTTTGCCTTAACATGATCTGGTAAGGGTTGTTCTTTTAACCATGCATGTCTACGAATGACCGCCCCTGTCATAGCTGCCCTATATGAAGCCTCCAATGCATCATATCCACAATGTAGAAAGTGATTGCTAACCTGTTGAGCATTATGCACAGTCTCCTGCAAAGACTTCCTATCTAAGGGTTCAGGAGAGGCCAATGTTTTCTGTAAATCATCTAACAGGAAATCCTGATATTGAAACATGTGAAAGAGACAATTGACAGCTCTCATAGATAAAGTAGTGGAGGTGTAAACCTTCTTCCCCCATCTCTCTAAGGACCTTGCTTCCCTGTTAGAAGGCAAAGGGTTTTTGGAGGTGGTAGCTGAAACCCCTTTAGGCCCCTGGGAAATTGTTTCTAAATCAACAGCATGGGCCTTAAAGAAATGAGAATGGGTTTCTGGGACCCTATAGTATCTGTCAGGCTTGGCAGGAGCAGGAGGAAGAGTATCAGGGGTGACACTGGAGTCAGAGTACAAATCATCCAAAACATCAAGCACAGGAGGTATAGCTAAGGGTCTGTGCTGGGGCTTTTTAAGGAAGGTTCGAAGGCGCTTTCTGGAATCTGAATATTCCTGGCCTTGCCACTTGAAATGCTCCCTCATGGAATGCAGAACTTCCCCAAAAGAAATATCCTCAGGAGGGGAGGCTGAGGGAATGGAGTCCTCTGCATCTGAATCCTCATAGGTCTGGAAGGGCTCTTCCTGGCTTCGGGCGAACAGAGTCCTCAGAATCTTCATCTGAAGGAAGAGGGTCAGAGGGTTCAACCCTGGGCCTTTGTCAGGAGGAGGCTGGGATCCTCTCTCAGGATGGGCCTGGGAACCTCTGATCAGGGAAATTAAATCTGCTGCCATAGATATGATTTGAGTTTCAGGAGTAGGCTGAGGTAAGGTTTTAGCAGTAAGATGCTTGGACTTGCTGGCTGCCTTAGCACGTGTAGGCCTTGATAGACATGGACATGGGAGGCCTAGCTGCTCCACGTGCAGGAGTGACCTTATCAACAGCAATGGTCTCGGGCATTTCCTCGGTGTCGGTATCCGGAGGAAAATCAATAACTGGCGTCGGAGTGGCCTCCGGTATCGGAGGTATCGGTAATGCGGTGTCTTCGGTTCGGAGCGGTGGAATAACCGGCTCAGAGGGAACCGGGGCACTTGCGGTTAGTTTTGTTGTGGTGTCGGTGGAAGACACGGGCTGAGGATGTCGGTCCCGGTCTTTTCGTTTCTTAGGAGTCTGCGTTGGTTGTTCCGACGGCATTGTATAATCAAATTTGTCGCTGAAGAAGTCTTCTGCGAACTCCGCCCGGCGCCTGAGAGTGCACTTATTAAAGCGAGCACAGGTGACACAGGCCGAGACGTCGTGGTCTGGGCCAAGGCAAGGGAGGCAGTAAGAGTGGAAATCCTTATGAGGTATTTGTTTACCACAAGACAAACAATTATTTACTTTTTCAGTAATTTCTGACATCGGCTGAGGCAAGAAAAGGTCCCCAACGGGGTACTTAGCTTTTTTGATGACTTCGTTCAAGAATACAGGAGCTGACCGACCGGCACTTGCGAACTGCTTCTGCTTCGGGCACCGCGCGGCAAGAAAGACTGAAGAAGATGGCGTCAGCTGATGCTTATATACTCCAGCCGCCCTGACGTCAGAGAGAAATGCGACAAAAGCCGACGTCGGACCCAGACTTTGGAATCCGGCCGACCGAGGGCTGCCTGAGGCAGGACAACCCATATGTTATGACTGCAGTTGCATTCTTGAAGGACATCAGTGTGGAGCAGAGAGCTGACAGTACTCCAGAATTTTTTGGGGTCATTTGGGTGGGAGCTTTGAAATTTAGTGAAATATTGCCGTTTATCCGAAATAATACATTTTTACACGACTTCTGAGTTGCTTATAACCTTGGAGAAAGGTGGGAGTTTTAGTGGTTTGACATTTTTTCCATAGAGCATATCTTTCATGCATCAAAGCATGAGTAGTTTTGGAGAGCCAGGGTGTGAAATTAGATTTCATTCTGATTTTGCGAGTTGGGGCAAGAGAGTTTAGGACAGCAAGGAAAATGTGGTTGAAATTAGTAACAGCATCACTGAGCGGGAGAGTTTTTAGGAAAGACCAGTTGATGGCAGAGAGTCTATAGTTAAATATTTCAGGGGAAAAGTTAGTCAGTTTCCTACAATCTCTGTAGAGATGGGGCTTAGAGAGATGAAGAGAGTGCCTTAAGATAGAGATGGGAGAATGCTCATTAATAGAGTCAAGGAAGGTAGAAGGGTTACAATAGTTGTTTGGAAAGTTGGTCAAGATCCAGTCAATTGTGTAACCAGTGGCATTTTACTGTATTTGGGTAGGGGTAATGATCAGTTGTGAGAATCCATACATGTTTATGAAATGTTGGGGTGAGTCACCAATAAGGGAGTTCCAATCTATATTAACATCTCCAAGAATGATGGTTTCATAGGGGATGGAGGTGTTTATCCAGGACAATATATGTTCAAGGATAGGGATGTTTTTACCTGGGGGTATAGATAGAGACAATAGAAAACTTCCTATAGTTATTGATGTGGTAGTCTAGGAGCAGTAGTTCAGCAGGAGAGAAACCGGGTAGGATAATGTCTATAGGTGTTAGCGTCAGTGAAACAGAGAACAAGACAGTCACCCCACCGCCTTTTTTGGGTATCCTATCAGACTTATAGATATTGTACTGAGGTGGGAGAAATTCAGAGGAATTGATATGAGATTTTAGCCAGGTTTCCAATAGGGGCAGGATGTGAGGTTTGTGTTGGGCCAACCATGCATGAAGTTCGGATGTTTTGTTGTATAGGCTTTTGATATTCATTGCAGAGATAGAGCGATGTCTGAGACTGGAGATATTTGAGGATGTTTTTGGGGGCACAACAGATGAAGGTGGAGGCGGAGTGGAGAGAAGGGAGGGACTAGGATTGGGATGGATGTCACCAGAAACCAGAAGAGCAAAGACAAGATGGAATAGGTGAGGGCAGTCAGTAAGGGGAATGGGGTACTTGAGTTTGGGCTTAGGATTAAGAGTGGTGTAGGCCAAGAGTTTAAATTTAAGACATTGAAAGAGAAAGAGACAGAAAAGAGAGGGGGCTATAGTCAGTGGAGCTTGGTTATATGCTGGAAGAGGTCTGGAAAAGGGAAAAGTGGGGGAAGATATGGAGCTCAGTGTGGTAGGAAGTGCTTAGGGCTAGTGAGATTAGAAGTGGGGGAAATAGCAGTAAGGATAGCACTGTGTGATGGAAAAAGGAGGGGAAGCGTTATAGGGAAAAATATAAAGAAATATATTAGGGAAGGGTGATGGTTAGAAATAACCGGTGTGAGGGAAGGAACACTGTTGAGGAGTGGAAATAGTGAGTATGTGAGGAGACAGTAGGTGTGCTAGGGAGTAAAAGAGTTATGTGTGAGGGGAAAGCCACAGAGGAGGTTGCCCAAGGTGGGTGGGGAAAAGGGAAAGATTGGTGACAAGGTGGGAAGAGTGAAAGGTGAGAGCACAAGTTATAGTGCTGGGAGGGGGGTGTGGGAGTGACCAGACAATGATGTAAAAGTATACATTTGAGGGTATTTGGGGTGGGTGGAATTTGGTGGTGGGAATAAAGCAAAGTGAGCCTGAGTGGAGCGAGGGGGAGCGGAGTGAGCAGAACCACACCACACCCCAGGTAAGTTTAATGTAAGGGCCTAAAACCTGCACTTAGCAGGGCCTAAAACCTGCACTCAGCATGTTGAGCAGGACTGAATACAGGAATGGTTAAGGAGAGGTGAATTCAAACCAAGAGACGAAAGGTTAATATTGGTGGCCCAAGATAGTGGGCTATGTACATGTTGGTTTTCAAAGTCCATTGAACATGTGGAAGAAACAGACAAATGTAGGTTTTATAAAACAGAACTGGAAACTGTTGCATACCTTGTTGCTGGTTGTGACATACTAATGGCACAAGGACCTTATACTGAAAGGCGTAATAATGTGGCAAGACTGTTGGGGATTGTGCAAACATTTGACACTGAAGTGGCTGAAAAACACTGGAAACGAGCCACAAAGCATCATAGAAAATGATGAAGTCTACATCACATGGAATCACCCATTACCAACAGTTCAAAAAATAGATGCTAGAAAACCAGATATAGAGGTCCATGAAAAGAAGACAAAAGCAGCACTGATCATTGAAATCGCTACACCCAGTGACTACAGTGTCTTGAGTACAGAGAGACACAAAGTCATAAAATACCAGGATTTTCAGGCAGAAATAAGGGCAATATGGAAGAAGGATGCACAGACAGTTCCAATAGTAGTAGGAGCAATGGGTCTTATAAAAAACAATTTACAATTATACTTAAATATGTTACTGATACATGTAACTCTACACAAACTGCAGAAGGAGTCATTACTAGGCACACTGCGGGTGCTGCAAAGAGCACTTCTGGCTAACATCAAAGATTGAAACAATCCTAATTTTATGAACTTTAATCATAGTTTGACTTAGGAATAGGGTCCATTCTCATCATGGTATTAGAAACCCAAAAGACTTGGAGAAATTAAAAAAAACAAGGCTCATCACACATACCCACCCTGATGACATGGAATATGAAGAAATGGCGATACATATATGAATAATAAAAACTAAGGAATGTAAGCCTGTGGACAAGCAGAAAGCTTACCAATGTCTGAGTAATGTATAACACATAAGTAGAACATAAACAATGATAGAATCAATGCAATTGTCACCACCTTTGTGTCCATATGCCTTACATGTGTATGATACCCAGCATGGTGGCACAATGTCATATTGTACCAGTATATCTACATTACAATGATGATGCATTACAGCAAGGTGAACATACACATATACATATGCCATGTATACATGAAGTATATAGGCTAAAGCTATAAGGGGAAAGGTAGATGAACAACATAGGCCCACAACAGTGAGGAAATGCTAGAAAGAGAAAGCAAGCACAGAATAAAGCAGGACAACTATAACTAAGGACAGACATTGCACATGCAAATGCCCATAATGCAAGATGGACTGCAAGTCCTTGCAAGGTACATTGAAGCAAATGGCCAATATCTGCCACATGTGTAGAGTGCAGTGTGTTGGCTATAAACATGTTTGTATACAAATGACATGAATAACACAGTAATGTGCAATAGTTAAACAGCAAATGGGGAATAATACACGCAGAGGCTATATTCGTGTGGACCAGACCTTGAAGATTATGTTCTCTGGTAGGTTTACTAAAGATCTGTGCTGAAGATTTTTTTTTGTTAACTAAGTCCAAGATCTTCTGGTCATACTCTTTGTTGGAGGCATAGGTTCTCCAGTTAATTGCAAAGTAGTTAGTGCCCTAAAATATTGATGTTCTTGTCCATACAGAATTCGTTGACTACTTTTAGGAATCTACCATGATCACCCTTGGTTATGAAGGGTGTCTGGTTGCAGGGTATAAATTACTTGTTTGTCTTATTGATGATAATCTGGAGAGCTATGAGTTCTGTTGATTTTGGGGGATATGTCTGGAAGTGATATGATTCTTGACAAATAAGGTGGCACCTCTGCAGTTACCATCAGGCCTGAAGGTATAGACGAAGTGCTTTCATTACATTTAAACTGAGTCTCAGTAGTTGCACATACATGGATATGTTCCAGAAGCAGAAGAGCTCAAGATCAAGCAACTTGTTGAGACGTCTGGCACTGATAACAGCCCCCTTAATGTGGTCCAGTTTGGGGTCTGATTAATTTGCTATGTTGGAGTGTCTGTCTGCTATGCTGGAATGTCCATTAGCTTGACTCTGCATAAATAGGCACCATGCAGCCAGCAAGGGCTTTTAGTCAGTATAAGGAAGCATTTGAATGAGAGGTTCAGGCCATCAACTGTCAAGCAAGCTAGACTATCAATCATCTCACCCTATGCTAACACATATTAGATTCTAGCAACAGTTGTTAAAAGCCAGTTATTTTTTCATTGTATCTTGACAATTTTACTGAAGACCAGAGCCTTACCAGCATCTGTCACATCCATCAAAAGTTCTGACATTCTCTCAGCATGCCCCTCAGGATTTTGCATCCCAGTTCATTCATTCCCACATTGTCCATTACCATGTTGTAGTCATATCTGTACTATGAAAAGGACTTTAGACCCTGACACCGAAAAGACAACTTACTTGTTCCTGTCTATGTTCAACCTTGTAATTGGAAAATCTGTAAGCCTAAAGTACAGTTTTGTACCTACCATAAATGTAGATGTTCGAGTGCTAATACAGCTGCAGTCATAACAGATGGGTTATCCTGCCGTCAGGCGGGTCCTCAGTCGGCCGAATTCCAAAGTCTAGGTCCGGCGTCGGATGTCATCGCTTCTTCCCTGACGTCAGTGCGGCAGGGGTATAAAAGAACCAGCCGATGCAATTTTCTTCAGTTTTTCTTGCCCCAGATGTCAGGTGCCCCCAGAAGGAAGGCAAAACATAAATTTATGTAATAATGCAATGTAATATAATCAAAAAACAGTAGTTGCCACCAAATACACCATAAAAGAATACCCCAATCAGGTTGTATGAGGAGATGTTTGTCATTAGGCCTGTCCCAAGAGGGGAAGGAGGGAGGGAAACCTGGACTGCAGCTGTATTAGCACTCGAACATCTACATTTATGGTAGGTACAAAACTGTACTATGTTCATCATGCATACAGCTGCAGTCATAACAGATGGGTAGAATCCCAAAGCTAAAAAGGGGTGGCAGGCACTAAGTGGAACTAGGAGGAGCAAGGATGCCCTGCAAGACTGCTGTGGCAAAGCCCGCTCTAGATTTAGAGTATAATGGTAGGTGATAGTGCTTGGAGAAAGTATGCACAGAACTCCAAGTGGCTGCTTCCAAAATATCCTTGGTAGGAACCCCCCTGAGGAAAGCTGCAGAGGTAGCTGTGGCCCTCGTGGAGTGAGATCTGATGCTTGTAGGAACAGTTTTACCATGAAATGAATAAAAAGCGTATGCAGTGGGCTATCCATTTTGAGATTGTCTGTTTGGAAATAGCCTTTCCTTGAGCACCTGTAGCATAAGACACAAAGAGTTGCTCTGATTTTCTGAATGGCTTTGTCCTGTCCAAATAATAACGAAGCTGTCTGTGAATGTCCAAGGAATGTAGTAGTCTCTCCCCTTTGTTTTGTGGATTAGGATAAAAAGTATGTAAGTGGATAGCCTGATTCAAGGCTACACTGGATACTACCTTTGGCATAACAAACAAACGGAGTTGGCAAGTCGAAAATACTCCAAGTCAAACCAAAAAAATCGTAAACGTATTTTTAATAAGAACGTTTTCGCTCCTGGCCAAAACCAAGAGCTTCCTCAGACAATACAAAAAGAGCGCCAAAACACTTTTATACAACCCATACATGATGTCATATCCTGCACAATTGCCAAGTTAGACATTTTTATACATCATAAAACAAAAGTTTTTTTAAAAAAGTTTTTTTAAAAAGGTTTAAAAAATTTTTACAAGGGTAAAGAGGGAAACTATTTACATTAACATCTCACTTAAACAAGTGGTATTTCCCCTAACCGAATAATTTATAACTTGGTATTGGTAAAAGCGTACATTTAGTATTAGCCCCACATGGTACCCATACTAGAAGGAAACATAAATAATTCCAAATACTCCAAATGCTGAAGAAATTTAAAACAAAAATATTTTCTTTATAAATAATTTAGACATTGTCTTTATATAGAAAAAACTTGTACCCACACACACCAGTAGGCTAGCTATACACACAAGAGACCAAGGTGTACTGTCCCAAATCAGCCTTTACCTAAAGACATTTTTCTCAAAGGTGTTTTATATGTATGTAAGTTCCTACAAACCTTAAATTTTCCATAGTACCAAAAGGTTAAAGTCAATTTCTAAGATAACTTTTGTATTTTAAAATAATGGAAATATTACACATGTCATTTAGGCCAGGTGGAGAAAAGGCATTTAATAATAACTGCCATTCTAATTCCTTTAGTTCAAGGAGAAGCGGTTGGGGACCCCCCCCAACCCCAACCCTCACTCCATCAATTCCCATAAAGGAAAAGCTATGTCCTGTGTTGTCTAATACATGTTTGGAAAGGGCGTTGTCCGTTTTTTTATTTTTAATGGCATAATTGTGTTGGTACACACGGTCACGCAATCTGCGGTCCGTTTTACCAACATAAAATGCTGGACAACAGTTGCAAAACGCAATATAGATAATCGATTTGGAATCACAAAAGAACTTCTGTCTTATGTAAAATTTTTCACCCCTAATCGTGAACGAGTTCCCTGTTTTTAGTAGTCTACACCAGTTGCAAAACCCACACAAGAAAGTGCCAGTCTGTCTAGACACCCCAGAGTGTGGGTTTTCATTTTGTAAAAGTTCTTTTAAATTCTTACCTCTTTTAAATACAAAACCAGGGGAGGCACCCAAGATTTCAAAAAGGTGGTTGTTATTGGTAATAAACTCCCAATTTTTCTTAACAATACTACACATCCTAGAGATGTGTTTATTGTAGGTAAGAATGAACCTATTTTTGAAATCAGCAACCGGGAGGTTAGAACTCTGATTAATGTTAGAATGTTCAATCAAAGGGGTGTTTTCTACATCTACACCCAAATCTGTCACCAGTTCAATAGAAATTTGGGGATTTTGCTGAAGGGTGCCCTGTAACAGTGGTTGATAAAACCCTGTGTTTCTTTTAAAAGAGACCTCATCTATAAGGTTATCCAAAAAATCAGTAGGGTACCCTCTATTTTGAAACATGTTTCTAAGAATGCCACACTCCTCTTCAAAATCAACAAGGGTGCTACACATACGTGTTGCTCTCACTAGTTGACCTTTGAAGATGGACTTCTTTTGATTCAGGGGATGGTTACTGGAGAAGTGGAGGAAGGCATTACAATAAGTGTTCTTCCTGAAGATCTTAGAACAAAAACAATTGTTTTGAATGTCTTTAACAAGTTTAACATCTAAGTACTCAGTTTCACTCATTGAAAAATGGTGAGTGAATGTTAGAAAAGGACATGTTTCATTCATATAATTCACTAGATTAGTAGCCGTATCAGAATTCCCCTCAAGGAGGACAAATACGTCATCTAAAAACCTAGTGTAGAATTTTGAGGCCTCTTTAAAGAGGGGATGTTCAAACAGGAAGGTCTTTTCCCAGTAGGCCACCACTAGGTTCGCCACGCTACCTCCGCATGGCGAACCCATAGCAATACCCCTTTTCTGTATATAATGCTCGTTGTTGAAAATGAAAAAGTTAGATGACAAGATAATGTCAAGTAAAGTGGTGACCACATAAATCTCATCCTTTGGGGCCTTCATATCAATCAACATAAGTTCCACTTAAGTGCCTACTGGGAAAAGACCTTCCTGTTTGAACATCCCCTCTTCAAAGAGGCCTCAAAATTTTACACTAGGTTTTTAGATGACGTATTTGTCCTTCTTGAGGGGAATTCTGATACGGCTACTAATTTAGTGAATTATATGAATGAAACATGTCCTTTTCTAACATTCACTCACCATTTTTCAATGAGTGAAACTGAGTACTTAGATGTTAAACTTGTTAAAGACATTCAAAACAATTGTTTTTGTTCTAAGATCTTCAGGAAGAACACTTATTGTAATGCCTTCCTCCACTTCTCCAGTAACCATCCCCTGAATCAAAAGAAGTCCATCTTCAAAGGTCAACTAGTGAGAGCAACACGTATGTGTAGCACCCTTGTTGATTTTGAAGAGGAGTGGCATTCTTAGAAACATGTTTCAAAATAGAGGGTACCCTACTGATTTTTGGATAACCTTATAGATGAGGTCTCTTTTAAAAGAAACACAGGGTTTTATCAACCACTGTTACAGGGCACCCTTCAGCAAAATCCCCAAATTTCTATTGAACTGGTGACAGATTTGGGTGTAGATGTAGAAAACACCCCTTTGATTGAACATTCTAACATTAATCAGAGTTCTAACTCCGTTGCTGATTTCAAAATAGGTTCATTCTTACCTACAATAAACACATCTCTAGGATGTGTAGTATTGTTAAGAAAAATTGGGAGTTTATTACCAATAACAACCACCTTTTGAAATCTTGGGTGCATCCTGGTTTTGTATTTAAAAGAGGTAAGAATTTAAAAGAACTTTTATAAAATGAAAACCCACACTCTGGGGTGTCTAGACAGACTGGCACTTTCTTGTGTGGGTTTTGCAACTGGTGTAGACTACTAAAACAGGGAACTGCTCACATTAGGTGAAAAATTTTACATAAGACAGAAGTTCTTTGTGATTCCAAATCGATTATCTATATTATGCTTTGCAACTGTTGTCCAGCATTTTATGTTGGTAAACGGACCGCAGATGCGTGACCGTGTACCAACACAATTATGCCATTAAAATAAAAACGGACAACGCCTTTCCAAACATGTATTAGACAACACAGGACATAGCTTTTCCTTTATGGGAATTGATGGAGTGAGGGTTGGGGTTGGGGGTCCCCAACCGCTTCCTGAACTAAAGGAATTAGAATGGCAGTTATTATTAAATGCCTTTTCTCCACCTGGCCTAAATGACATGTGTAATATTTCCATTATTTTAAAATACAAAAGTTATCTTAGAAATTGACTTTAACCTTTTGGTACTATGGAAAATTTAAGGTTTGTAGGAACTTACATACATATAAAACACCTTTGAGAAAAATGTCTTTAGGTAAAGGCTGATTTGGGACAGTACACCTTGGTCTCCTGTGTGTATAGCTAGCCTACTGGTGTGTGTGGGTACAAGTTTTTTCTATATAAAGACAATGTCTAAATTATTTATAAAGAAAATATTTTTGTTTTAAATTTCTTCAGCATTTGGAGTATTTGGAATTATTTATGTTTCCTTCTAGTATGGGTACCATGTGGGGCTAATACTAAATGTACGCTTTTACCAATACCAAGTTATAAATTATTCGGTTAGGGGAAATACCACTTGTTTAAGTGAGATGTTAATGTAAATAGTTTCCCTCTTTACCCTTGTAAAAATTTTTTAAACCTTTTTAAAAAAACTTTTTTAAAAAAACTTTTGTTTTATGATGTATAAAAATGTCTAACTTGGCAATTGTGCAGGATATGACATCATGTATGGGTTGTATAAAAGTGTTTTGGCGCTCTTTTTGTATTGTCTGAGGAAGTTTTGTTGGCCAGGATTAAACTCTTATTAAAAATACGTTTACGATTTTTTTGGTTTGACTTGGAGTATTTTCGACTTGCCAACTCCGTTTGTTTGTTCTGCAGTTTTTTTCTTGTTGACCTTTGGCATAAAGGAAGGGTTAGTTCGTAAGGAAACTCTGTCTTGATGGAAAATGATGAAAGGTTGCACAGCCATGAGGGCTTGTAGTTCTGAAACCATGCGTGCTGAGGTGATAGCCAGAAGGAAGGCTGTTTTCCATGACAAATATTGCAGTTCTGTTGAAGCATCTGGCTCAAATGGAGGCAGGGTCAGTTTTTCTAAAATGAAATTGAGGTCCCAAGCAGGTACTGGTTGCTTCCTTGGGGGTTTTATATTCTTAGTCCCTCTGAGGAACTGTCTTAAGAGAGGGTGAGAGAATAAAGTAGGATCAGCGTTGTACTCTGCAGAAATGGCTGAGGCATGGATTTTGATGGAGGAGAATGAAAGTCCACTGTTTAGCATCTCAGCTAGGTACTGTAATATTTGAGGTAAATTCAGTATCCCAGGATTCTGTCCCTTTTTCTGATTCCAGGCACAAAACCGTTTCCATTTGGCGGAGTAGGCTTTTCTAGTAGAGGGCCTTCTGGCCTCCAAAATGACATCCTGCACCTCCTTGGAGAGGAGGGTCTGTTGGGAAATCAAGGAATCCTCCATGCGGCTAGATTGAGTGTTTTCAGCTGACTGTGAAGAATTTTGAAGAAGTGCTGGGTCAACAGAAGAGGAATTAGAGGCAGGATCCATGGTGGGGAATGCGTCAGGCTCCTCAGGAGTAGGTACCAGTGTTGTCTTGGCCAGTCTGGAGCAATGAGAATCATCTTTGGTCTGTCTGCTCTGGCTTTTAGTAGAACTTTGGGCAGCAGAGGAAGAGGTGGAAAAGCATAAACTGTCAATGTTGTCCAGCTGAAAGACAGTGCGTCCACTTTCCAGGCCTGTGGATGATAGGTCCTTGTGCAGAATTTTTTCAATTGGTAATTTCTGTGGGTAGCAAAGAGATCTATGTCTGGCCTTCCCCATGCTTGAATTATCTTTGCAAAAACTTGAGGATGCAACTTCCATTCATGTGGATCTGTCATATTTCTGCTTAGGTTGTCTGCCAGCGTGCTTTCCTTGCCTGGCAGGAATTGTGCTTGAAGTTGGATTTGTAATTCCAGAGCCGTGTTCCAAAGAGACATGGCTAGCCTGCACAGGGGGTATGAATGGGTTCCTCCCTGTTTGTTTATGTACCACATCACTGTGGTGTTGTCTGTCCTTATCAATAGCTGGCCTGGATGCAGTAGGTCTTTGAAGGCCATAATAGCATTTTTTACTGCTAGCATTTCCTTTTGATTGATGTGTAGGTGTTTTTCTTCTTGGGACCATTTGCCCTGAATGCACTGATCTGTCATGTGCGCCCCCCAGGCGTAGTCCGAGGCGTCTGTTGTGATGATTTGATTTGCTTGAGGCATGCAGAATGAGAGACCTATGTTTCTTTGGCATGCTTGAGCCCACCACAGAAATTCCTTTTGGAGACATGGAATGAGTGGTATAATTGTTTCCAAACTGTGGCTGTGTTGAGACCATAAGTTTTTTAGGTACCATTGAAGTTTCCTCATATGCAGCTTTGCACATGGAATTAGCAGGAAGCAAGATGCCATGAATCCCAGAGCCTGCAGGATTTTCCTTGCAGTCAGCCTGGTGAAGGTTGCCATTTTTCTGAAGTATTGAGATAGTTGCCCTTGTTTCTCTGGCGTGAGGTAGGCCATCTGGGTGTTTGTATTCAAGCTGGCACCCAGGAAAATTATTGCTTGCGAGGGTATTAGTTTTAATTTCTTTTTGTTGACTGTGTATCCCAGAAAGTTCAACAACTTTATTACAAACGCCAGGTGTTTCAGAAGTATGTGTTTGCTGTCCGCTTGGATCAGGCAGTCATCCAAATATGGGTATATTTGTATCCCTTGAAGTCTGCAGAAGGCAATTACTGATGCCAGGCATTTTGTGAACACTCTGGGCGCAGTAGATAAGCCAAAGGGCAATGCTGAGAATTGATAATGGGTTGAACCTGCAAGAAATCTGAGGTATCTTCTGCAATCTTGTCTGATAGGGACATGCAGGTATGCCTCCTTGAGGTCCAATGTTACCAGCCAAGACTCCTTGCCCAGCATGGGAAGAAGCTGCTGTAATGTGAGCATCTTGAATTTTGGTACGAGTAAATATGTGTTTAGGATGGATAGGTCCAAAATAGGTCTCCAATCTTTGCCCTTCCTTGGTACCAGGAATAGTCTGGAATAAAAACCTTGACCCTGTTCTTGTGCAGGTACCTCTTGAATAGCTTTCATGTCCATGAGAGCTGAAATTTGTTTTTGTGCCTCTGCCCTTTGATTTTGTGGCAGGTTTGGCATGCCTCACATTTTTGGAAGGGTGTGAAAGTGGAATCTGTAGCCTCTGTCTATAATGTCCAGGATCCATTTGTCTTTTGTGACAATATGCCAATTTTTTGAAAATAATGTCAGTTTTCCACCTAAAGGTGCTGCCATTAAAGCTTTGCTTGGCATGCAAAGGGGAAAGTCATTGTGTCTGCTTTCTGAATGACTGTGATCTATCCTCTCCACCTCTTGGTGTAGGAGCTTGCCATTGTCTGGCTCTAAATGATCCTTGAGATTGCCCTGTACCCCTCGGGTGCCTGTATCTACCTCTTTGAGGTCTGTCCGTGGCTGGAAAGGACCAATTTTTTGAAGGCCAGTTTCTACTGAAACGTGGAGATTGTACCTGTAGGAAATCTTTTACTGTTTGCATTGATCTTGCCTTTTCCTCCATTTTCTTTAATACCTCCTCAGCTTTAACACCAAACAATACATCTTTTTGAAGAGGTGCATCTAGTAATTTTGCTTTGACATAATCTGGTAAGGTTTGCTCTTTGAGCCAAGCATGTCTACGTATGACAGATCCTGTAACAGCAGCTCTACATGAGGCCTCTAGAGCATCAAAACCACATTGCAAGGTATGTTTACCCACTTGCTCTGCACTATGCAACAAATCCTGCAACTCCTTCAAGTATGGTTGTTCAGGTTGTGACATTTTGCTTTTCAACTGAGACAGCAAAAACTGTTGATACTTTAACATATGGAACTGACAGTTTAATGCCCTCATGGTTAAAGTGGCCCAGGTGTATACCTTTTTCCCCACACCTTTCCAAAGCTCTGGAATCTCTCTCTGAAGGTAATGGATTTTTGGCAGTAGAGGCCTTAATTCCCTTGGGACCCTGTGAAATAGTTTCTGGGTCAGCAGCATGGCTTTTGTATAGGAATTGGTGTGAATAAGGAACCCGGTAATACCTCTCAGGCTTAACTGCAGCTGGTGGTAAAGAATCTGGGTTAAGGCTGGCTTCTGAATACACATCATCTAGTATGTCTAAGACAGGAGGGATAGCCAGAGGCCTGTGCTGAGGGAGCAAGAGAAAATCCCTGAGCCTTTTCTTGGAATCTGAGTAATCTTGGCCTTCCCAGTGGAAGTGTTCCCTCAAGGTATGCAAGGTTTCTCCAAAAGAATAGTCCTCAGGGGGGGAGACAGAGGGAATGGACTCCTCCACATCAGAATCTTCAAAAGGGGAGTATGAATATTCCTGGTCTTCAGAATGTTCTGAGGTAATGGAGGCCTTGTCCGAGGAAGGGTAGTCTTCCTCCAATCTGGGCCTTTTATCCGAGGGGGGTTGAGAACCCCTGATAAGAGTAATCAAATCCTCAGCCATTTTGAGCATCTGTTTTTTAGGCATGGGGCCTTGAGAGGGGCTCTGTGGAGCTTGTCTTTTAGTTTTCATGGCTGTTTTAGATTTTGTGAAAGCCTTAATGGAAAAAGAAGAAGAAGGCCTGAAGACACCTTGAGAGGTGGCAGGCCTGTCTAAACTCTGAGTTTCCCCGCCAAGAGTGGCGTCGGTATCTGTAGTCGGTGTGGGGGCCAAGGAGCCTGCGACCTCGGGCACAGCAGACACCGCTAAAGAAGTGTCATCGGTACTCAGGGGCTGCGTAGGCGCCTCGCTGAGAACCGGAGCACCTGTAGCCGGCTTTAGCGTGGTGTCGGTAGAAGTCGCGGACCTCGTGTGTCGGTCCTTATCTTTGCGTCTTTTACTCAAAACTGGAGTCGGAGTATCCGACGACATAATGTAATTAAATTTTTTACCAAAATAGTGTTGGGCGAACTCTGCCTGACGCTTAATAGTGCGTTTGTTGAATCTAGCACAAAAACGGCAGGCCGAGACGTCGTGGTCTGGGCCTAAGCAAGGAATGCAGAAGGAATGGAAATCCTTATGTGGTATTTGCTTCCCACATGAAATGCAATTATTAACTTTATCTGACATCGGTCTGAGGCAAGAAAAGTTTCCCCAACGGGGTACTTAGTTTTCAAGAAGACTTTGGTTGAAAAATATTCGTAATCTCAGGAGCTGGCCAACCGGCACTTGCGAACTGCTTCTGCTTCGGGCACCGTGCGGCAAGAAAGACTGAAGAAAATGGCGTTGGCTGGTTCTTTTATACCCCTGCCGCACTGACGTCAGGGAAGAAGCGACGACATCCGACGCCGGACCTAGACTTTGGAATTCGGCTGACTGAGGACCCGCCTGACGGCAGGATAACCCATCTGTTATGACTGCAGCTGTATGCATGATGAACATCAGCAGAATCACCAATCACTAAGCCATTTTGGTTAGTAGAGTGTTCAGTAGTATAACACTGGGGCAGTCTGGCTCTATCTATCCATCCATCTACAACCCCTTTTCCCATTTTTGCACATCGGGTTGGACACAGTGGATAACTTTGTTACCTCACAGCAAGAGGTTCCCTGGTTCGATTCTCAGCTGGGATGCCTTCTGTGTGGAGTCTGCATGTTCTCCCTGTGTTTGCATGGGTTTCCTCTGGGAGTTCCAGTTTCCTCCCACATTCCAAAGACATGCAGTAAGTGGGCTAAACACTCTAAATTGGCCATAGGTGTGAGTGCATGTGAGTATGTGGTGTGAAAGAACTACCATGGCAGAGCTAGCCACCTGGTGGTGTATACCTTGCAGCTAGATGACTGTCACTGTTGAAAGGGCAATCTGACTCTTGCTGACTTAATGCTGTGGGTATCTATGAGGGAGATGATGAAGAGAATTTCTAATGAGACCTATTCTTACTAGTTTTAGTACACTTTGGACAAGATTTTTTAACAGTCTCTGTGTATGATATTCTACTGTTTATTTTTGTTGTTGTTGTTGTTGTTGAGAAGATGGTGGGGGTGAGGAGTGAGTGTATGATGCTCACTGTTCATGGTTTTAGGTGAGAAGAATGCCACAAAATGACTTAAATATTCACATTTATCAGAGACAGTTATTTCTGTAAAGTAACAGGTCATTATCAGTAAGTGTAAGGCAGTTCCTACACTGTCCAAAGACACTAAATACTAAAAGGCTGCCAAAATAAGGAAAATAAATTGGATGGCCTTCCACAATGTCCAGTGCTTCAAGTATTAGACGGAGAAGAGCACAAGTACAATAAGTGTGATTAAACAGCTTTATTTAATTTAAATTTTGGAGAATTGCACACACTAAACTATTTTCCCAGTAGCTTAATTCAAGTTTGTGGAATAGTATACAGTCAAAACTATAAAAAGTTGTGGGTAATTTTGTGGAGGAAGTACACTGGAATGTGTGTTTGTATTTTAAAAGTGAAAGGTGAGAGTAACTGTGGGGCATGAAATATGGAGGCTACAGTAGATTACTGTGATAATAACAGCTACCTGGGTTCAAAGGACCCACACTTATTGTCAAATAAAGCAGTGATGCAGTGTCAAAACTGCAAAGGAGCAGCTAGTTTCAATCAGTAGTGGAGCAGCAGTTTAAGGTACCAAGAATATGTAATGCTGCTTGGGGGAAACCCCCCTCATGGACGTGGACAACAAGCTCAAGAATACTTTGATGAATAGTACAGATACAAGGCAACAGTCAAATCAAATCACTACTAGAACCTAGTAGAACTAGTACGAATATGTTTCAGCAGACATTGTCCATGTCATATCTGTCATGTATAACCACAGCAGTAAGTCACCAAGAGTCAGACTATCCCCAATGTTCACATATAGTTCTCCACATCACCACAAATAAGACAAACTACCAACTTACCCAGCCCCTTGGAGGAACAGCAAATTTACCAAGCATTAAAAAACAAACAAACTGCTTCCAAGCAATCACAACTTTTAAACTATCCTGGCTTTCTCTTCTCTCACCAAAGAAAAAAAACAGGATTTATTTCTAACAACAAGACCACTTAAACAGCAAAATACAGTGCAGCTACTAAATGGAGTTTGCCAAAATAAGACATTAAAAAGAGTTTAAGACACTTAAACCCAGTTGTTATACAGTCTGAATGAGGACAATGATAAAAATAGCACACTGATTACATAGTAACAAGGTACAAAGGAACCTAGAAATATACACACGACCACACAGTCAAACTATGGATTTGAAATCCTTACTGTATGTGCTGTTTCTATAACAATGAAAAATGAGAAAGCATCTTTGTATATAGTGTAAATAGATATGTTTTTTGACCTACATGTTACTATATTGACTACAATGTATAACACTCACCGATGGTCATGCTGTATGAATGGAAATGATTGTGTTTTATATAAATGAAAAAAATGAAAATAAAATTTATTGAAAAAAAAATAACACACTGACAAAACAAATACCTTAAACTGATAAAATAACTTCAACTGATAAAAAAGACCTTGAATCAGATATAAGAATTGATACAATAACTTAAAACTGTTAAAAGGCAAAGAAAATCACTAGAATCACTTATCCATTTGTTACAAGGTCTGGAAGCCAGCAGCAGCAGCAGAGAGTCATAACACGTGTCTGGTATTCAAAAACAGCTCTTAGAACTTAGCCATTGACAGTTATACTTACAAACTGTGTCCAAATAATCAACACTCTTCAACTAGCCTGTTTTCTAAGTTGTATATTTCAGTCAACAGAATGTACTATGAAATAGGACGGCCATGGTGGTGCAGCGGTTAGCGTTGCCGCCTCACAGCAAGAGGTTCTCCGGTTTGATCCTCGGCTAGAGTGCCTTCTGTGCGGTGTCTGCATGTCCTCCCTATGGTCGCGTGGGTTTCCTCCAGGTGCTCTGGTTTCTTTCCACATCCTAAGGACATGCTGTAGGTGGATTGGATACTCCAAATTGGCCCTAGGCGTCAGTGTGTGAGTTTGTGTGCCTTCTGTAGAAGATTGGGCACCAGGCTGGTAATTCGACACCGTAAAACTCCACTACCAATCATGAGCAGACAGGTGATCCACTGTGGTGACCCCTAACTGGGAAAAGCTGAAAGGAGAAGAAGAAGAAGAATGTACTATGAAACATGGCACACTCTATGGCCTTTCAGGCTGAATAATCATTGTGCATGGAAGATTTTCACTGAATGCAATTAATACAGTAATAATCTGTGTGGTGTTACTGGTAACATGATTAGGTTTTTCAATTTTTATGTACTTGTTTCTATGTTAATTACTTTTTTCCTCTCAAGTAGGTTGTAGTGAAGCACTAAGTACTATGCATTTTTTCAGTATGGAGTGAAAATAACATGATGGTGCTATAAAGATCATTTTATCTACTTGTCACTGGCCTTGTAGTACATAATATATATTTTTTTACTTGTTACAGTTGTTTTATACATATAAAAAAACTCCCTCTCTCAACTAAACCCAGCCAATCAATCCATACCTTCAATAAGGAGTTCCAACAAGGAATATGGGCTGTCAAGCTGCTCATGTGTTCTTCAGGCCTTGAGCTTGTTCACCAAACTGTTGCTCTCAAGTGAATCAAGGACAAACCCAAAAATAATAAGGGGCAATCAGGGATACTTTTAAAATATCAGTACTATTAACTTGAGACACTGACAGAATAAGAGAATGTAAATGAATATACATCTTCTGGAGTAAAATAAATATAACTCTTATTTTTGTCATTATTTATGAAGTTTAATTCTTTAGCTTTTCCAAAAAATGCACCAGCTTTAGGAGGGATTAAGCTCACATTTGAGTCAAAGTCAGGGACCTTTGAACTTAAGTAGGTAGCACTGACAGATCCCTATGATCCCTTCAATATCTGTAAGTAATGTCTTTCGGGTTTTCCCGGTTAAGGGTCACCACAGCGGAACTCTGGTCCACTAATGATTGGCAGTGGATTTTTACGGTGACGAGGTGCCAGCCCAATTCCCAACCTTCAAAGAAGGCACACCCATTCACGCATGCACCTACCTGCATGTCTTTAACATCACTCGACTGTGGGGAGGACATGCAGACTCCACACAGAAGGCACTCCAGTGGAGAATCGAACCATAGAACCTCTTGCTGTGAGACACCAATGCTAACCACTGCACCACCGCAGCCTACATTCCTTCAATATCCGTGCAAAGACAAATAGTTGATTTGCTGTTCCAAAGTAATGAGGGTCTCTACATTACTCCTTCTGAAGTAGAGGGTTAGCTATTTGATAAAGCTTACTTTTCAGCACCATCTCAAAGTCTTTCCAAGAGAAGCTGCAAAGTGTAATCCCTCTGGAACATACCCTCTTGTCCCTCCTTGTGTGAGAGGAGACCACTATACCCATTTGCCAGAACACATGTACTGTCCCAGACTTTGAAGCAGAAAGAGAAGGTGTGTTAAGCATTACATCCCAACACTATCCATCAAAATGTCTAGCTGGCTGTCATCTGCTACCACAAACTTGCAACACTAAAGCTGTTTAATCACCTTGGTGACTTAATCTACAAAAATGGACCAACAACCAGAAGCTGCTTTTTTCACTAATTCCTCAAACAGAAACTTGCCATCTGGGTTCCAGAGTTCCCCAAAATGCTTCTTTCTTCTCCAAACAATATCCCCAGTCAAAATCTGTACTTTTCAAATTAGCTAAAAATATCTTGGATGATGTGGCAATGTTCTGCCAATCTGCAAGTAAAGGGATCCTTTGCCAGAAGTTACTGAGCCACCTGAGAGCTATTTTCTATGGCTAAGCTAACCTCATCCAACACCTTGACTTACACTCTGGCAACTACTGTAGTTGCTGCTTTCATGACGTGTAGGTAATATTGGTCAGATTTGCAGCCACCCCTACCTACCACTACAAGAAAAGCATCTTTGTTTACCTTTGCGTTTTCTCTCACAGATGTTTGCTGCCCTTACTTTCCTTTGTGAAAACTGAAACAAAATATTCATGCAATGCCTCTGCTTTTTCCCAGTCATATGTGTTCTCCCTGTTCTTTTTCTCCCTCCCTTCCTGTTTAGTGATATTTGTTATGAATTTAGAAGTTAAGCAACTGAAGTAAGGAGGGTGCCATTGGTTTTATTTCTGCCTACATTTTGTTCTTCCTGTCCACTGTTGATTTTTTTTTTTTTATATTTGTTGAACATTTTTTTAAAACACCTTTATTGAATTATCACTTGTGACATAGGCAAGCGTACATTTATATAACAGTAATTAAACCATTTTAACAAGTTCACATTTACAAACATTATACATCACATATACTGTTCTACATCATATAAAAAAGCAAAATCACATAAATTGTTCAAGTCCTCCCTTCTCTTAAACCTCATTCCTCCTCCAAAACATTTTTCTGCATGTATTGTTCTGGTCTATATTAGAACACCAAAGTCTTAAAACTTTGAATGTTCTAATATCAACCCCTATTCAGCAAACGCTTAAAATATCGAACATGCAGAACAGCAATTTTTTTCCCAGGGAAAAAATTTGCTGTTCCGAAACACATACACACAACACAAGCACACAAAAAAAACAGCAATCCACACACATACACTTAAAATCCTACATCTAACCCTACACTAAACTGTACATACATAATCTGCACCCTAACCCTCACGTCCACACAAATGCACACTTACCTGAACCTGACCTGTAACTTTCCACCACAGTGCTGAAAATAGTGAAACGACAGAAACGGCCAACCGAATTCTTTCCCTAGGAAAAAATTTGGTGTTCTGCAGCTTCGCTATTTTCAGCGTTCGCTGAATAGGAGTCGATATTAGAACATTCGAAGTTTCAAGACCTCGATGTTCTAATACAGACCCGTATTGTTCCCACAATTTCCTTTTTTTCTATGTAATTTAATCCTACCATTTTCTAAAGGTCCCATTTCCTGATTTTATCTCTGTTACAATATTCACTACTTCAAGTATAGTTGGTCTAGATTTTGATTTCCATTTTCTAGTAATTACTTTTCTGGTAGCCACAAGAATTAAACTTAACAAGACATTACTATGTCTATGAAATCAGATCCAGAAATGTTGAGCCAGATATGTAGTAAATGCTCCAGCCTTAAGCAGCAGTAGGTTTTACCATGCCTAGAATGATTATGGGGCAGTTTGAGGTCTTTTTTTAGCCATTTAGCACAATATGTAAGTATGGCATTGCTTAATTATGCAATAAATACCACTGGACTGTGGATACTACTGTACTTACCCAAAAATGCAACTGTTTGCCCCAGTGGGTTAGGCTCTCAGTGGTAATTTTTAGTCACATTAGAAAATATAAGAATCACTACATGTGAAGTAATTTATTGTTGCTATTCAATGTATTTAGTTAAAAAAATATATTTTACCGGTTCTATGATGCATAGGGATGAAGACATGACTGTGCTGCAAGCAACTATAGCTCAGTTAGTGGGCAGTCACTGTGGACTTGGTTTGGAGGACTGGGAATAGGTGGCAATTTTGCCAGCTATCCTATCCTAGGAAGGATATCCTTCATATGTTGCACTGTAGGGATGGTTGGGGGGTCTTTACTTGTATGTCTAACTCATAAAACAAGCACTTACCTTCTTCTCACATATGTACAACTAAATATTATCACCAGTTTATCACTGACCTTGCGGAAACTCATTTGCATATAAAAATATACATATACATGTGTGCACATGGAATGCAGTGGTCAGACCATCAGCAAAATTCTCAGCAGCCACATCAACAACAGTCACTGAGAAAGAAGGTCGAAAGAGTCTTTCCTACAGAAGCTGAAAGGTTTGGCACCTTCCACAACTCAAAAAAAAAAAATATGCACAAAAAGTGCTTAAGTATGCTGCAACATCTATTGATTTATTTATTCCTGTCCTTCCCTATCAAATGCAGGACTGTAGTGTGAGCCTTTACAGCACCTGTTAGAATCCCCTCTATAAGTCCAAAGTGTTATGGGTGATCAGGAGTGCTACTGCACTGAAGACAAGTGCTAGCACACGTGTGCACCCACACTCACACACACACACACACACACACACACACTCACACACACACACACACACACACACACACACTTCATGAAAAACTTACTTTATTGCATGGCATTAATCCAAATTCTCAGAGGCCACTTCTCAAGCCATTTACCTTACAGAAAAATGAATTAGAGATTTTAAAGATGATTAAATACTGCCACTGTAAAATGCAGTATGTTGACTTTAAAGGAATTATTTTGTAAGTAGTTTCGTAACATAAAAGGTTAATTGAAGGTGTTGGCTTATTCTGCACACTTACTGTACACATTCTTTAATAAATCAGCATTTTCACCTTAAAACGTCATCTAAGTGTATGTGTACACACACACACACACACACACACAGAGAGTGTGTGTGTGTGTGTGTGTGTGTGTGTGTGTGTGTGTGTGTGTGTGTGTGTGTGTGTGTGTGTGTGTATATACATATATATACATATATATAAACGTCTTTGAATTTATCATTTTAATTTCCAGTCAAGAACAAATGTTCTCTGTTTGATCATAATATCTTGCTGACAGCTGTAGATCTCATAAACATACTGCACAGGCCCAAAACATACTCATACTTGATATTAACATATTTACCATTGGAAAACCTCCCAAAGGGAAATGTTCTGAATCCTTAATATTTTCTTGATGGTTCTGGTATGCATAGTCTGCTGGAAAAGTTTAGTTACTTTACTGTATTCTTCTGAGGATGCAGGCAATGTGATAAGCTGAAAAACATAATAAACTTAGTACATACTTGGAAATACATTTCTCATACTCTCAGATTTCCCACAGATGCATATGATATAAACGTTGTATCTGCATTTTCTTTTGTAAACATACATCATATTGCTAGGTGGATACTGTATAACTGTGAGCTTTCAAGTGAATCAATGCAGAAATGCAATAAAAGTTCATCTCAAAAATCAGTGGTGTAAATGTTATCATCTGACTGGCACAAAAACAGGCATACAAAACATGAATTTTTGAAATAAGTGTTTCCATCTACTTCAAGTAAATCTGCACTTCAGGAAGCTCTCATATTTTTTTTTTTTTGTCTTTTTTCAAGTCTCCATAATACCCTGGACAACAAACCTTCAAGCACAAAGTAACACTTTTTGTGCCTGCATGGGTGACTTGAATAAATAAATAAAGATCACCACTCAAAAATCAATGGTGTTCAACCTATCAATAATAATATGACATCATTTGTAAAACATCAAAAATCACAACTTAAAAACAATTTTACAGGAACAACTGTGGAAAAGAATGGATTTCTGTTTTTTAACATTTATGCTGTCAGGTGTGGTAAAAGAAATGTATACATGGTAGGGGGACTTATGAGATGGTAGTTCGGATATAGAAAGCTTTTCTTGCTTGCTATGATACTCTGCCCACTCAAAACAAACTGTAGTGTAACTTGCTCATTTTACTGGACTGATCCTAAGCAAATTTAGTTTGTAACTGGATACAAGTTATTGGGTATCTTCTTGTTTAATTTCTTGGATATATTCTGTTTTTCTTGTAACTGGAGCTAACAGATTACTTACAGCATTCATTTGTGATAATTTCCCATTGTGGACACTGAAACAA
This sequence comes from Protopterus annectens, assembly GCF_019279795.1. Taxonomy (NCBI): domain Eukaryota; kingdom Metazoa; phylum Chordata; order Ceratodontiformes; family Protopteridae; genus Protopterus; species Protopterus annectens. The sequence continues at coordinate 703,434,054 of NC_056745.1, read as the reverse complement.
CTGACTCCATAGACTTTCAAACTGCTATAACAACGTTTTATCAAAAAATTACTACTGAAATGGAAATCAAGCCAAAAGGACTGAAATTTCAGTCTGATGTTATCTTTCTTTTAAAAAATTTGAGTGAAGCCTTGGCTTCTTTATGAAAAGATATTCTGTCAAGTAGATGAAAGCAATACATTATCTATAATGCCCGAGTGGGGTATTGTAGTGGGGGCATCTGTGGGAAATCTGAGAGTATGAGAAATGTATTTCCAAGTGTGTACTAAGTTTATTAAGTTTTTCAGCTTATCACATTGCCTGCATCCTCAGAAGAATACAGTAAAGTAACTGAACTTTTCCAGCAGACTATGAATACAGACACTGGATCCTACCCAGTTCGGCTTTGTTAAGGGCAGATCCTGCCTCTTAAACCTGGTTGATTTCTTTGAAACAGTCACCAAGGCCATTGAAAGGGGAAGGTGGTCCACACAGCCTACCTGGACCTCGCAAAAGCCTTCGATACAATACCCCGCTCGGGCATTATAGATAAGCTCACCAGCTTAAATATAAACCCCTATGTCACTAGATGGGTTGCAAACTGGCTCAAGGACAGAACCCACATGGTTAGAATTGCTGGAGCCATGTCAGACTCCAAACCAGTTACAAGTGGCATCCCACAAGGCTCAGTCCTGGGACCTCTCTTGTTCAGTATATATTTCTCGGAGGTACAGGCCAACACGGAAGGACTGTGGCTGACCAAGTTCGCAGATGACTGCAAACTGGGCGCCATAATCAACTCTCCAGCTGACACAAGCATCCTCCAAAAGGGCCTCATAGAAACAGACAACTGGTGCCAGAGCCATGGTCTTAAGCTAAACGCCAAAAAGTGTATAGTCATTCCCTTTGGCAAAAACAAAGTGCCCACAAATTACCACATAGGTGGTAATCCATTAAGTACAGAAGAAGTAATTAGGGACCTGGGGACCCAAGTTGATAGCAATCTCTCATTTGACAACCACGTGGCCAAAGTGGTTAGAAAAACATTTTATACAGCCCACCTAATCATGAAGGGATTCACATCTAGATCAGGGGAGGTCATCGTGCCTCTTTACTCATCCCTCATCAGGCCCATAATTGAATACAATGCCCCTTTTGGGATGTACCTTACCAGACACCTGCAGCAACTGGAAAGACCCCAAAAGTACCTCACTAAGAGGATCAAAGGGCTCAAACAGATGCCATATGCTGCCCGGTTAAAGAAACTCCAGCTCTACTCAGTGGCATACTGCCTGATCAGAGACGATCTGTGCCTGACGTATAAAGCCATGTCCAACCCGGAATTAATGGACATGCTGCACCTCAGAAAATCCAAATCCCATTGAGCTACACGCTCGAGAGACTTGAACCTCAGCACTGAAATAAATAGGACATGCTGGAGGGACAGATTCATAACCCAGAGGTTCCCTTCACTATGGAATAAAATCCCAGTCCAGGTTAGGCAGAGTCCCTCATTGACTCTCTTCAAGAGGAATCTTGATGAGTGGATGGGAGATCATAGGTTTACTCCGTGTATCACTTCTGTGTCACTGTTAGACAGAGGCACAGTATACTAACCTCGAAAATGGGCATAGCAAAATTAATTTAAAATGGGTGGCAAAAGCCAAACACACTCTGGCTGGGCTTATAAATGCCCTAGGGCAGATAGCCTAGTATGAACCTATGAACCTAAATATTACATACTTGATTAAACCTACTGATGGCAATACAAAGTGCATTTTGGACTGTAAGGATATGGTTTCATATAATTGTTTACACATTTCAGTCTCACAGGAAGAACATTTCACAAGCATAAAAAACACTGTCAGATTTAGAGACAAGCAGTCACAGAAATAATGCTCTCCTTTATGGATTTCCATAAAGATATTCAATGCAGGTAACCTAGTGGATGGCATGAAATATAAGGACTTTATGCTCACTGAGAGATACCATCACTCTGTCTGTTCACAAGCTGCTACTGACCCACTGAACCTCACTAACCTACAGCTCCTAAACTGACAGGATCTTATTAAAAATCCTGCATTTCCTAACAGAAACCCTAACTTTGTATGGACTGGCTATAATGTGAGATTTACCCAAGGCCTACTACTGAACATAAATTAGTGAGATGGAATGGCTATAATTTGAGAATTACCCAAGGCCTACTACTGAACATAAATTAGTGAGATGGAATTGCTATAACTTGAGATTTACCCAAGGCCTACTACTGAACATAAATTAGTGAGATGGAATGGCTATAATTTGAGATTTACCCAAGGCCTACTACTGAACATAAATTAGTGAGATGGAATGGCTATAATTTGAGATTTGCCCAAGGCCTACTACTGAACATAAATTAGTGAGATGGAATGGCTATAATTTGAGATTTACCCAAGGCCTACTACTGATGATAAACTAGTGAGATGGAATGGCTATAATTTGAGATTTACCCAAGGCCTACTACTGAACATAAACTAGTGAGATGGAATGGCTATAATTTGAGATTCATACTACCGAACATAAACTAGTGAGATGGAATGGCTACAACTTGAGATTTACCCAAGGCCTACTATTGAACATAAACTAGTAAGGAGTTCTGCTTCATACTGCCAATGGCTCATTAATTAGCAATTAAATTTCAAATGTCCTCCCAAGCAAAACATGTTTTACTTGTTAAAGCTGCAAATGTTAACTTAATGATATAAATGATGAAAAAGTTGTTTTTGACAAGCTATATGCTTTTATATCAGGTTAATTCAACGTATTTTTATGACAGATCCTCCAGGCTTTTTTCAAATAATGACCATTGAACTGTTCATCTCTATAAAGAATATTAAAATAAGTGTTGCAGAACTGAGCGAGAGCAAGTTAGAATGCAAGTTATTTAACAACCAAATACTTTATTATAAGAGATTATAATCAAGATAAGTGCTTTCGCCATGTAGCTTCATCAGATCTTACATTCACTCCCAAACTCAACATATTATATATACAAAATCTTCTCAATTAATCAATTAGCCTTGTTCTTTGATATGGTCATTTAAAGAGACAGATAAACATGATAAAACCTAACCTACTGAATTAAAACATAATATAGTATAAAATAGTATACAGTGGATAACTAAAACCATTATAAAATATGTATAACATATGTAAAAAAAAAAATATATATATATATATCTATTTATAAAAAAGTATATATGTATGAGCAAAAAATATATATATCTACACAGGTTTAATGTTCAATTTATACAGAGTGAATAAATAAAGTCAGAAATACATGATCAGCCTCTACAGTATACATATATGATTAATTCTATGTCTATAAGGAAGTTGTCATTAGAAACTGACTATTACATACATTATTATTATTGTATATATCATGTATAAGAATTTCAGATATTATTCATTTTGTATGTATTGAGCTTACATCTTCATATAGATATATGTATATATACATACAATTACCACTACGTCTACAGTTATTATAATAAAAGAGATTATATACATACACTACTATAATATATTTTCCTATATATACACAGATATGAGATTTTGCATGTATTTCTGACTTTATTTATTCACTCTGTATAAATTGAGCATTAAACCTGTGTAGATATATATATTTTTTGCACATACATATATACTTTTTTATAAAAAGATATATATATATTTTTTTACATATGTTATACATATTTTACAATGGTTTTAGTTATCCACTGTATACTATTTTATACTATATTATGTTTTAATTCAGTAGGTTAGGTTTTATCATGTTTATCTGTCTCTTTAAATGACCATATCAAAGAACAAGGCTAACTGATTAATTGAGAAGATTTTGTATATATAATATGGTGAGTTTGGGAGTGAATGTAAGATCTGATGAAGCTACATAGCGAAAGCGCTTATCTTGATTATAATCTTTTATAATAAAGTATTTGGTTGTTAAATAGCGTGCGTTCTAACTTGCTCTCGCTCAGTTCTGCAACACTTATTTTAATTTCACTATTGGTTTTATACTGTTTGAACGAGCGTTCGCCAGTTGAGCAGCGACCCTCGCTATTTAGTCTATAAAGAATATGCCAAATATAAATCATACCTTAACTTTATTACTACCAGTTATTTAACATTCCTCTCCTTGGTCTTCCTTCCTTACTTCTAAGTTTAACTACTTTTGTCCCATCCTGCCTCAGCCTCTTTCCTGGGTAACAGACATTCAGTCATAAACTATTGCAATTACATACTACATACAATACTTTGTCGGTAAATTTTTAATGTTTTATGATTTTAATGCAGTTATTCATTTTTAACATATTTCATTTTCAGTTAATTTTAATTATTAGTGGCATATTTTCTTGCTCGTGTTCCATGAATGTTGCAGTGACTAACCCATTAATATAACCTTGCAGTATGTGCTGCAGGCTATTATATTGCTGCTTTTTGCACAACTTGCACATGATGCTGTATAAATTGTACTGATATATTTTAACTAACTTATAACATGCTGATAAGGGAAAAGTGTAAGACATAAAAACATTTTAGTGTACACATAGTGTTATTATCTCTTTTTGAAAACCATCTTGTTTCAAAGTGAACCCTAACAGACTGGCCTGTCTTTAGTTTTCTTTCAATGCAAACGTGAACTCTGCCAGCATAGAAAGTTCCGACATGGAAGATCGGAACTTGTACCTAATAACAAAGCACAAATAAGGCGTCTGCAGGTCAGTAGATATAGTTTCATAGATTCAAGCTGTTTTGCCTAGAAGCTTTTACAATATAAAAGAATGATGGCTCTTGGATTTGAGGAAACAAGACTTTGACTGCTTGGTCTCCCACATGCATGTGCTTTTTTTAAATATGGAAGATTAAGGTACTCTCCTGAACTGTGCTGCATGAAGTTATTTTTGACCATAACAATTTGATGCCATGGAGTCTTGGATTTCAAACTGTTGGTGAGTTACTTCAATAGAAATCATCTTTTGGACCCATTCTTGGTAGGGTTTCTCTCTGGTGCATTTTTTGGTGTGTTAGCACACAAGTATACTTTTCTACCTTCAGCAGAGATTGCAGTCTCTACAGAGAAGCTTTTTGTTACATGATTTTTGCAATAGATTAGTGATTTTGTATAAGATCAAGTTAAATTGTATGACAGCAGGATTAAATTGCGTGAGAGTATGTTACAGTACACATATTTTGCATGAAACCAGGTTTTAATCATAACATATTTATTTCCCTATGACAGTGGGTTTAATCACATACATGTACGACAGTGGGTTTTAATCATAGATGCATATTGTTACATACTGCATGACAGTGGGTTTTAATGAATGTGAGTGGGTAATATTGACATTGTATTGACATTACAATAGGTGTGAGTGTGCAGTATTAAAAGAGCCAGAGTTTGGGGCTATAGCCAGACATTTTTAATAAATATGGAAAAGACAGCTATAATTATTTGGTAAAATAGTCTGAGCTCACTAAAAATGATAGTGCACTGCACTTCCTTGAGGGTGGAACATTCGATATGGCTATTTAAGAAAAATCTTAAAAAGAAGCTTAAACAAAAAAGGAAACACAGTATCTGCCTCTTGTTGATCAGTTTTAATGACTGGCAAGAATAATCTAAAAATAAGGAAAAAGAATGTGTAGTTTACCCGAAGCATAGCTGGCTAAGCCAGCATCCTGTGCTGGTACCATACCACCTTAGGGGAAAAAAAAAAGAAAAGAGAAAAATCACTTTACTATACTAAGCTAACCACTACATTGTGGAGCAAAAAAATAAAATGCTAATTCTTTCTACTGGAACACCAACTAAGTAGCCAGATGCCCAACCAGCCATTCAGGTCCAATTTCTGTACCCTGCCCCCAACTTTCCTCTGTTGCATTTTCAGTCAAACCTGAGCTCTGCAGCACTATGTGTGTGGTCTAAACTGTAACAACTGCTTGCAACATTGCAACAAGGAATTTGCTACAGTTTAAAAGTTAAAAAAAAAAACTCTTTTTTTAACTAAAACCACTTTAGAGCTTTATGTAGGCATGGTAAAAACTACATTTATGTCAAACAGTTGCTAAAGTTTACACCCTGCCTATATGGAGTACTACAGTGCTCATGTTTTAGTTAAAAACATTCTTATAAATGGTAGCAAACAGTTGCTACAGTTTATACCCTGCCTGCACAGAGCCCTGCAGCACTCAGGTTTTAGTTAAAAAAGCACACAGTTGCAGGCAGCTAATAGAGCAGTAATTACATTACAAAAATATGCAGATAAATCTCATGGTACCTGGGGACTTTACCCTTTAAAACAATTAGAAAATTTGAAAATAACTCAGTCTGGTTCTTCTTATGACTACTGTCCCTGATTCCTTCAGCTTCTTGTCCCCCTTATAACGTTTCTACTTCTTATGAAGCAGACTGCCCTCCCTATCTGGATGAGTAGACAGATGAACTATTTGAAGATAAACACTCTGCTATTTCCTCTGATAAATCAGAAATCAGTTCTAGGACTTCTGCCCATACTAAAGGATCAGTTTAAAACACTAGATTTTTGTTAGCAATGACAGCAACAAGCTGTTTCATATTCTGATCAAATGTTAATGAGAGAATATATCCAAAACAAAAACACACATCTGGAACAAAATATATAGACAAGTTAAAATGATTTGGTAATAAAATAAACAAATACTCTACAGAAATTCAAAAAGTTAATTACACAGTTTCCAATAATCATTAATGGAGAGGAATACAGATGGAAACCATCTCCCAAGCTAAGCTCCGAGGATGCATCAACTTCTGATTCATCCTCTCATAGTAACACCTCCACCAGCAACACACAGTCTAATACTCAAAGTCACCCTTTGAGGAAGGTATCTAATCCTGCAGCAGCCCATTACAGTGATGTCGAACCTATCTTAATAGTAATATGCCAGTGGACTGCAGTAGATTTTCAAACTATTGTGGACTCTCTCACTCCCACTCAAACACATTCAGCTAAACATACACACATTTTAGAAGGATATGCACAGTTACAAAACCTTTCTATTGAAGACTTGCAGGCAATTTTAAAAGTTCTACTCCTTCAAATATCTTCACGAGAAAAAGGGAAAAATCAGCCATAGGAGACAGTATTCCAAAACACAGACAAAGGATTCCTAGCAGCAAAAGACAATTTGCTGAAGGCAGTCACTACAGCATGCCCTCCACCATCTAATGGGCAAGAATTAGAACAACTGCACAAAAGAAGAAAGAATCTATTGATGCATATTTGTAATACATGACAGATACAACTGCGGCTTTTTCAGGGCACCCTGAACCTACAGAAGAAGCAACAACCAAAGGACTGTCAGCAACATTTGTAGAAGGCTAATTATCACCTATATAAGTACCTTTGTCTACATTGTCCCAGTCTAAGTATTTATGAAATTATTAATCAAGTGCAATATGTGACAGCTAATATGGTCAGAGAGGAAAAAGAATAGCAAAAGAAATTAGCAGATGTTGAACTTCAATAACTCAATACTGATTCACAGAGGGGGGGGGGGTTGTGGAGGATAAATTAAGTAGTCAAGTATTAGCTCTTGCTTTAGTTGTGGCTAAGTAGGCATTAGCATAATAAGAGCCCTTTCCTGCAGGAAACATACACATCTTTTCAGCTCAATGTCCAAGCCACACAATAAGTGGAAAGACAACCTCTTACCCGGAGTACCACTTGGCAGCCACCAGTATGGCAGCAAGATCATTAGGACAGCCATGGACAGGAGAGATCGTGATTTTCTTTGGTACCAGTGACCCAAGAAGGTGTCTTTGTTAATATTACAGTATGTAATTCTCCTTTTCATTTTCTTGCTGACACAGCAGCAATTCAATGTATAAAAACTTCATCAAATGCAAAACACCTCCCACTATTCATGAAATCAGTCGGGATGTGGAAGTCTCTGGGATTTTTTTTGGATTATACAGAGATAAAGCCTATTCCCATTCAAATAGGCCAATTAAAAGAGCAACATGCTTTTATTGCAGGAAATGCTACCCCTTTAAATCCTTTAGAGATTTATTATGTAAATAATGATGTACTGTATTTTGCATTCCAGACAGAGTTTTCTTAGATACTCCAAATGAACCTTCCCCTCTGGCTCTGTATTCAGCTGATATTTGTGCAAATGAAGGCACATTCTTCACAGTACTTAGATCAGAACAGACTCCTACCATGGCTGATCTGGAGAGACTTCAAACCATTCCTCCACAACTGTAGATTACCCATTCCAATGAGGCAGAACTCATAAGACTCAGAATAACTTAGAGTTGTTTACAAACATTATGAGCATCAACCAATTGGTGGTTCAGTATGCCTTATCAACTCAAGCAGAGAAGGAATTGAACCTGTCATTTCTGCATTACTCCAAAAAGGAATAATAGTCCTGACCAGAAGCCCATGTAGCATGCCTATTGTGCTAGTTAAAAAAAGGCAAGAACACCTACAGGTGTGGACAAGACTTAAGAGCAGTTCATGCAGCAGTAGTGCTGAGTTCTCCTGTAGTATCTATCCTAGCTACAATATTAAGTTCTATCCTGCAGACTAGTACCACCTTTTCAATGGTAGATATTTCTTCTGTTTTCTTCTCCACTCTTATTCACACAGAAAGTCGGTATTTGCTTGCCTTTACACAAAAGAATATACATGGACAAGAGTACATCAATGATACGTAGAATTATCCACTCTTTCCTCTAGAGAACTGAAGAAACAGACAAAATTCAGTTTCCCTGTGGGTCCACTTTAACACTGTATGTAGATGATTTGCTTTTAGCTTCTTATTCTTTTCCTTGCTGTCAGAAAGAGACAATTTTTCTTTTAAGTAAATTAGCAGAACTGGGATTTAAGATTTATAAGGAAAAATTGCAGTTGTGGAAGAAACAAATGCAATACTTAGAACATCTCGTTTCAGGAGGTAACCTTCATGCATTCCTGTTTTTCAGGCTGCAACAAGCCCTACAACATTAAAACAGTTATGGGCTTTTGTGGGACTGACAGGTTATTGCCGAAAATGGATTTCCAAGAAGTGAAACCATTGTTAGAATTACTAAAGAAAGACAACCCTAAACCCTTGACCTTGCAGGAATATAAAAAACAAGCTTTTGTCCAGCTAAAAACTTTACATTTTAACCACCTTACTCTTGGGTTACCTGATTATTCAGATATTTTTTCTGTTCTGTTTTTTTTACACACATACACACACAAGCCATAGCAACATAAGTTTTGTACTTATTTCATTAAATGTGTAGAGCAGTGGTGCAGCGGTTAACATTGTCACCTCACAGCAAGAAATTCTCTGGTTCAGTTCTCGGCTGGGGTGCCTTCTGTGTGGAGTCTGCATGTCCTCCCTGCATTCATATGGGTTTCCTCCAGTACTCCAGTTAATTCTCACATTCCAAAGACATGCGTCTGGAGCGTTTCTCTCTGGGCCTCCACTAAAAATAGGCTCTGTCCTAGTCAGACTTTCCTGGTCAACAAATAATAAATAAATAGCAACAGACTGTACAACACTGGTACTGCCACACCAGATCAGTGAATGCTGTTTAGCAGTCTTCAAATAGCAGCAGGGTAAGTCACTTTTATTTACTCACTGAGACGTAATGCATACCCGTCACTGTCTCCGATTTCACAGACCTTCACTGAGTTTGTTAATAATTTTGCTCTGTCCTTCATAAATAGTTTGATTTTCTGGTAAATCATTCAGGATTATAGACAGTCAATAAATTCAGACATCATAGTTTTATACTGCTTACTGTCCAAAAAAGCATGTTAGTACAAAAGATGTTATTCTATTAACTTTTTTAGGTGGATTACAGTAGTATTTAAAACATGTTCCTGATTTTGAGCCTTTGTTCTTCTGTTATTTTTGGTATTGTGCTGAATTCTTCAGCAAAGAAGTTGAGAGTTATAGTATCTGGAGTCCTTTTATAAAACTCCCTGAAAGAAAAACATTCTAGAAAATTGGAGCCATCAGTTCTTCTTAAAATCCAAGGTGTCCAGTGAGATCAGTCACTGTGGGCTGCTGATTTCTCTAGTGCTTATCTTGCTTAAGTTCATTATCAGATTTATCCAGATAGGGTCATATCACAGCCCTGTGGTTAAAGACCATAATCAGGAAATTAATACATTTTTCCTCATTTTCCCCAAATAGCAACAGTTTTTTGGAGCCCCACACAGTCAAGGATGATTAAGGAGGCCCCCCTTTGCAGCCACAAGTACTGCAGGTACCTAAAGCTGATGTGGAGAGAATGTCCACCAGCAGGATTTACCTAAACCAGGGGCACTATGTCAGTGGTAAAATATTTAATGGAATTGTAAAGCCTGTTACTTGATAAAACACTGTTACTATAACAAGAAATATCTTTAAATTTTAAAGCAGATATAAATAGGCGTTATTGTCTGCCTGGTTTATCAAGTATACAAGATTGCTGTACTAGCTTCTCCTAGTTTGACACACATGTTGCAAAATATCAAGATAATATAACTTGCAGTGGTTGGAGCCCCCCAGCTACCGCAGGGTTCGCTGGTGCCTAAAGCTGGCTATGTGTGCATACACTCAATCATGCCAGGACGTACACATTATTCATCTGGGTATCACAAAAAATGTAGCTAACAAGTAATTATATTTCAAAAGTACTGCATAAAATATATCACATAATATTCAGACACTTTCATCTTCAAGGAGTCTGGGGGCCCCACTCCCCAGACTGTATATATTGTTATAGGGGGCTCCCTTAATCATCCACGACTGTGTGGCGGCCCCACAAAATATGTTGCTGGTTGGGGAAAATGTATTAATTTTCTGATTAAGCTGTTTAACCTGAACAGGGTTGACCTTGTTAGGATAAAGCAGATAATGGCCTCTGCTCTCAACAGCACCCACTCTAAAATCAGCTGTGCTCACACGTGCATATACAGAATGCTGCTGTAAGTTATGTGTGTGTGTGTGTGTGGGGGGGGGTTGTGTGGTTATCACTTCTTTGATTTTCATCAATCAACCCATAGAGGTGTGCGCATGAGGTCATTATAGCTTATGTTTGGGCTTAGGACAGTGTGGTCATTTTTTCTTTTCTCACAGACCTCAGAGGTGTACAAGGAAGGTTACTATAGCTTGTGTAGGGGCAACATACTGTCTTAGAGCAACACGGTAGAATACATTACCGTAGTCATGTTTTCATTTTCACATCAGACATGTATACAGGTAGCTGCCTTTAACAGTTAGGGTTGTAGTGAGGAGGCATGCTATGTATAAGAATGTCAGCAGTCACTTGAAATAGCTCTGCTTTCATCCAGTCTAACACCAGAGGGCTGCATGGGGAGTGACTGTCTTTTTGTGGGGTTAGGGAGGCAGGCAGTATTCTCAGATAGAACCAATGTATCCGGGCAACAACTGGCTTGTTAGTTTATTGTGATCTACTGTTTTGTCATTTTTGAACATTAAGCCTTGTACACAACTTATTTCTTCCTTGAAAGAAAAAATATAATACTGACATTTTTTTCTTACTCGTGGTTTTTGCTTAGTTTTGTTTAGGACACCACTGTATTAAAAGGTTCAAATAATGCTCTAAAATACATCCCAGAATATCTCTAACCCCTATGGCTTCTTGGACCCTGGCTTACTTGAGTTATTTCCTAAATGATTACTACTGTGCTGTTTTGGTCAGGAAAGGTGTGTTAAAAGGATGCTAAGAAAACTACAGCTGAACAGCAACACTGAATTTCCTTCCTTAATCTGAATTTCTTTTCAAACCATTATTGGATGAAAAGGCTATGTAAAAAGAAAAAAATAACTTTAGAATGCACTTCAGAGCATACAGATTGTTATGGCTCATTGAAAAATCTGAAGAGTAAGGCAAAATGTGACAAAGGGAAAAATGTGCATGGTACAGGAATCCCAATATGGGGGAAACACAGGGGAAGACTGGAGGGTGTGTGTGTGTGTGTTTGTGGAGGGGGGGGGGTGCTGAAACTGTAGGCCTAGGGCACCATTTCACCTAAATCCAGACCTGTCCATAGAGTTGCTGTAATCATTGTTGCAACTAAATGCCAGTAACTGTGAATGTCCCCCTGTGAGATGGGCAGACATAATGTAGTACATAGACCTGTTCTACTGTAAGTGCACTGTACCTATGGGTCAGTTTGTGCATGCTACTCCTAAAAGTTTGCAGCATGAACGGTTGCTTACGAGGGTGGCAGTGACAGGATGACATTTAGACTGGAAGTGCCTTTGGGGGTCTCCAACTTGACATTTGCTGGGGGGCCCCCAAAATACTAACACCGACCTTGCTCACAAATATAGAAGCTTAACAGCAGCCTAGTCCTAACTCCTGCCATGATATTTCACCTGGAGACCTGCTGTTCGTCAAGTTTTTCTGCAGAAGACATGCCCTCAAACCAAGATGGAAAGGAACTTTCATGGTTCTCCTGGCAACAGCTACAGTCATTCAGTGTGAAGGATAACCCAGTTGGATTAATGTGTCACATGTCAAGAAAACCCTCCCTAGTGATGGATGTTGGTGAGATGCCAATGACATCATTCTATTTGTTAACAATGGGCTCATCACATTTTACACTAGAAGAAAAAACAGGGAAACCAACATATCCAGAAGTGGGGCTTAGTGATTCAACAATGTCATTGTATCAGACATAAGGCTTAGTGATTCATCAACAATGTTATCAGAAGTGATGTTTAGTGATCCATCAATATCATCTACAATGGCCAATACGTGGATATTGGCCCAGGATTCGGGCAATGAGTAAACCGATTATGCGTTGCTTGCAGGACTTCAAATAGTTCTGGATTCAGAATGGAGTTTGTTTGGAAACTGATGCTATATAGACTGCAAAAGGAAAATATATCATCCTTATTTGTAAATCATAAAGTATCCTCTCCAGCCAAAACCCGATTGATATTTGTATGGACTTATTATTGGAACTGCCATTTTGGTATTCATCAATTTATTGCAATTTCTTGTTTCATCAGAAGCCATTGTAACTGTTAGTACTGAACAATTTTTTATCAGAGATAAGTGCTTGAGTTAAACTATGCATTTGGTTAAAATTGAGCAAAGAACACCAAACTGGCCTCCAAAGTTTAATACTTTCTTTAATGCATAGTGTTACGCAAAGACAATGAATGTCAGTAACTGTTGGGTGGACACACATATACCAACTGCATATAATGGGGTATTCCATTGTTTCCAGTAAGAGGAATGGAGGCAGAAATTGGATCAGCATTTCAGGCAACATTTTTAATTAAAAATCAGAAAGGTTGACATAATTCTTACCATAACCTTTATACTGGTTACACTCCAATTATCAATGAGTGTGAATGGGACACTTCATGTTGGATGCACCAGCTGTAATTATACCCAAAAATATATGATGGGGTTGAAGGGTTGGTTGTGGCAGCATTACATTAGTTTTATTATATATGTGGAGCTCCAACTTACCTCTAGTTACCAACAGACTGGTCAGGATGCTGCTATATGTCATGTTATTCCAGATGTTCAACATAGACAGACTTTACCTAGTGGAAAAATTTGCAATACTTGCCGAAAAAGGGAGACAAAAGATATTAAAAATGCAGTTGGAAAATAGACACTTCTTGGGTTTACCATCATAATACATAAAAGACTGCATTTGAGGACTCTCGCACATGGATCTAGGAGATGGTGTTATTTCAAGAACAGGGATTCTCTCTAATTTTGGGACATTAAAGTCAATGTGGGAGTTGAGAAAACTGTCTAAACTATTAGAAATATTAAGCAATACCACTTCTGAATCAATAAATCAGATTACAATTGAAATGACTGCCATGTACATTGTAGTGCTGTAGGACGGCACTTGATTTCACCATTGCGTTCTAAGGGTGGTATGTGTACACTCATCAAAACAAAGTGCTGTTCGCTTATTCCTAATAATGAACACACCATTTGCAGTTACATTGAAATTATAAAAAAGGTTGAGGAGTTGCCTTATGCAAAAGAGACTGCTCTCAGTGGGCATGGTTGACTAACCTGTTTTCTGTGTGAGAGGAAGTATTTTGAAATTTTTAGGTTCATTGCAATTATTATTAAATGTGCAAAATGTTGATCATAAAGCTTCTTCGCTCTAGAAAAAGTACCAAATTACAAAACGTGCATATTAAAAATAAAGTAGAAACACTGCCACTTGACCACAACTGAGGAAAGCTGCAATAAAACAGAAGATAGTGAAGAAAATGTCTTAAAAGATTTTGGGCGAATGTATGATAGTCTCTTTGGGAAATATTTTAAAATTGAAAGGTATTTAAACTGTCTTTTACTCCATCTAAGCATAGGCATGTGTTTATTGCTCACAAAACTATTTTCTTAAGCATCTGTATAAGCATTATGCATGTTAAGAACAGAAAGAAACCGCATGTGATGAATGTCTGATTGCATGCGAAAAGGTATCTACCCATTTGAAAACCTGCTATTACTGTTCAGTCATCAGAAACAATCTGACTTGAGTAATACTTCACATCATCAAATGGGGGATTGTGAAAGGAGAATTGTAAGATGGGAAAAAATATTTAGTGTGTATAAAATGCTTTCTTTTTTTTGGTTTCCATCTTGTTTCAAGATGGATCCTGACAGCCTGGGTCTGTCTTTAGTCTTCTGTTTTATCGCCAACATGAATAATGCTAGTGTAGAAAGTTCCAACATGGAAGATCAGAGCTCATGCTTAGTAAGGAAAAGGTTCAGATAAGGGGTCTGCAGACAAAGTAACCAAAAAGTACAGTACACTTACCATAAATTTAGATGTTCGAGTGTATTCACTGTTGCAGTCATCACATTTGGGTTATCCCTGCCAGGGAAGCCCTTGGCCGGCCCGAATACTAGAGGCTTAGCATTTTTGCGTCAGTTGCTGTCACTCCAGGACTGATGTCAGGTCATTAGTAGTATAAAGTAAGGCAGCCGATGCCATTACATCAGTTTTTCTTGCCCTAACCTGTAAAGAAGGAGGCCAGGTTCTGGTGGACGAACCCCACCAGTGGAAAATAAATACCAACCTGAGAGAATAAAGGGGGATGGAGGGAGGGAAACCAGGACTGCAACAGTGAATACACTCGAACATCTACATTTATGGTAAGTGCATACAACTGTACTATGTTCTTTGTGTTTTACTGTTGCAGTCATCATATTTGGGTAGATTCCCAAAGCTGAGGAAATGGGTGGAGGCAGTCAAGAAAACTAGGGGCTGGCTAGGATGCCCTGTAAGACTGCAGAGGCAAATCCTGCCCTGGATTTGGAGAAGAGAGGCAGGTGGTAATGCATGGTAAAAATGTGAACAGATGTCCAGGTGGCAGCCTCAAGGATGTCCCTGGTGGGGACTCCTCTAAGGAAAGCTGCAGGGGTGGATGCTGCTCTGGTGGAGTGTGTCCTGACCCCCTTGTGGGGAGGATTTCCATGCTGTTTATACCAGAAATGGATGCAGTGTGCTATCCATTTGGAAATGGTTTGCTTGGAGATGGCTTTGCCTTCTGCCCCTGTAGCAAAGCTAACCAGCAATTGATCCGACTTTCTGAAGGATTTAGTCCTGACTACATAGAATCTGAGCTGTCTGTACACATCTAGAGAGTGAAGAATCCTTTCCCCCTCGTTCTGGAGATTAAGAAAGAAGGTGGGCAGATGAACAGATTGGTTGAGAGCCACACTGGACACCACCTTGGGCATGAAGGATGGGTTAGTTCTGAGGGATACCCTGTCTGCATGGAAAATGATGAAGGATTCCACAGCCATGAGTGCTTGCAGCTCAGAGACTCATCTGACTGAAGTGATGGCCAGAAGGAAAGCTGTCTTCCAGGAGAGAAAGTTTAGCTCTGCAGAAGAAGCTGCTTAGAAAGGGGGCAGGGTGAGCTTTTCCAAGACAAAGTTAAGGTCCCAAGCTGTCATTGGTGCCCTTCTGGGGGGCCTCAAGTTGCTAGCCCCTCTGAGGAACTGTTTGATAAAAGGGTGTGAGAAAAGGGGCTGCTCAGTGGGAAAATGAGCAGAAATAGCAGAGGCATGAATTTTTATAGAGGAGAAAGAGAGGCCATTGTGTAGTAGGTCAGCTAAGTAATCCAAGATAAGAGGGATGGAGGGCTGTGCCGTATTGGCTCCCTTAGCCTGGATCCAGGTGCAGAACCTTTTCTATTTATCTGCATAAGACTTTCTGGTGCTAGGACATCTGGCCTCATGGATAACATCCAGGACCTGTTTACTTAGAAAGGCATATTGGTTCAGGGTTAGGGAATAAGCCAAGCTGCCAAACTGAGTGTTTGCAATTTAAGGTGCATGAGTTTCCCTACCCTCTGGGTCAAGAGGTTTGGAATCTAAGGAAGATGCCAAGGAGGCAGCAGGGACAGGCTGTGCAGCAAGGGGTACCAGTGTTGTTGGGGCCAGTCTGGAGCTATAAGAATGGTCCTTGGTTTTCCCTCTCTTATTTTGGGCAGTACCCTGGGGATAAGTGGTAGGGGAGGAAAGGCATAGACCACTAGACTGACCCAAGGGAAGGATAGGGCATCCATTTTCCAAGCCATGCAGTGATGCTCCCTGATGCAGAATTTTCTGAGCTGATAGTTGGTGTGGAAGGCAAAGAGGTCGACCTTCGGGGTTCCCCATTTCTGAGTTATTAGGGTGAAGGTACTTCTGCTGAGTTGCCACTCATGTGGGTCCAGAAGGTTTCTGCTTAATTGGTCTGCCAGAGAGTTGAGAGAGCCTGGTAGGAATTGTGCTAACAGGCGTAGTTGCATGGAAGAGGCTGTGACCCAAAGGGTCATGACCAGCCTGCATAGAGGGTAGGAGTGAGTCCCTCCCTGCTTGTTGATGTACCACATCACAGTGGTGTTGTCTGTTTTGATCAGGAGTACCCCTGGAGAGAGAAGGGGTTTGAAAGCTATCAAGGAATGCTGCACAACCATCATCACTTTTTGATTGATGTGCAGAGGGATTTCCTGAGGGCTCCATTGGCCCTGTATGCACCTGCCATCCAGGTGTGCACCCCAAGTGTAGTCTGATGTGTCTGTGGTGAGGGTCTGGGTGGCGGGGAGTGGGGAGAAGGACAGTCCCTTGTTGTGGGAGCATGCTCTTGCCCACTACAGAAATTCCTTTCTGAGGCAAGGAATTATAGGTAGAAGAGTTTCCAGGCATTCAGAGTGTTGACACCAAAGGCTCTTTAGGTACCACTGAAGTTTCCTCATGTGCAGTCTGGCACATGGAATGAGTAGTATGCAAGATGCCATGAACCCCAGAACTTGCAGGATCTTCCTTGCAGAGAGCTGGGGTCTGGTGGCTAGTTGAGAGAAGTAGGTTGTCAGGAAAATTTGTTTCTCTGGTGTAAGGAATGCCATCTGGGATGCTGTGTCCAGACTTTCTCCCAGGAAGATTATCCTTTGGGTGGGCACCTGTTTGAATTTCTTTTCGTTGATTGTGTATCCTGGGGAGTTTAGTAGGCCTAGGGCACCATTTCACCTAAATCCAGACCTGTCCATAGAGTTGCTGTAATCATTGTTGCAACTAAATGCCAGTAACTGTGAATGTCCCCCTGTGAGATGGGCAGACATAATGTGGTACACAGACCTGTTCTACTGTAAGTGCATTGTACCTATGGGTCAGTTTGTGCATGCTACTCCTAAAAGTTTGCAGCATGAACGGTTGCTTATGAGGGTGGCAGTGACAGGATGACATTTAGACTGGAAGTGCCTTTGGGGGCCTCCAACTTGACATTTGCTGGGGGGGCCCCCAAAATACTAACACTGACCTTGCTCACAACTATAGAAGCTTAACAGCAGCCTAGTCCTAACTCCTGCCATGATATTTCACCTGGAGACCTGCTGTTCGTCAAGTTTTTCTGCAGAAGACATGCCCTCAAACCAAGATGGAAAGGAACTTTCATGGTTCTCCTGGCAACAGCTACAGTCATTCAGTGTGAAGGTTAACCCAGTTGGATTCATGTGTCACATGTCAAGAAAACCCTCCCTAGTGATGGATGTTGGTGAGATGCCAATGACATCATTCTATTTGTTAACAATGGGCTCTTCACATTTTACACTAGAAGAAAAAACAGGGAAACCAACATATCTAGAAGTGGGGCTTAGTGATTCAACAATGTCACTGTATCAGACATAAGGCTTAGTGATTCATCAACAATGTTATCAGAAGTGATGTTTAGTGATCCATCAATATCATCTACAATGGCCAATGCGTGGATATTGGCCCAGGATTCGGGCAATGAGTAAACCGATTATGCGTTGCTTGCAGGACTTCAAATAGTTCTGGATTCAGAATGGAGTTTGTTTGGAAATTGATGCTATATAGACTGCAAAAGGAAAATATATCATCCTTATTTGAAAATCATAAAGTATCCTCTCCAGCCAAAACCTGCTCGATATTTGTATGGACTTATTATTGGAACTGCCATTTTGGTATTCATCAATTTATTGCAATTTCTTGTTTCATCAGAAGCCATTGGAACTGTTAGTACTGAACAATTTTTTATCAGAGATAAGTGCTTGAGTTAAACTACGCATTTGGTTAAAACTGAGCACAGAACACCAAACTGGCCTCCTAAGTTTAATACTTTCTTTAATGCATAGTGTTACGCAAAGACAATGAATGTCAGTAACTGTTGGGTGGACACACATATACCAACTGCACATAATGGGGGTATTCCATTGTTTCCAGTAAGAGGAATGGAGGCAGAAATTGGATCAGCATTTCAGGCAACATTTTTAATTAAAAATCCAAAAGGTTGACATAATTCTTACCATAACCTTTATACTGGTTACACTTCAATTATCAATGAGTGTGAATGGGACACTTCATGTTGGATGCACCAACTGTAATTATACCCAAAAATATATGATGGGGCTGGAGGGATGGTTGTGGCAGCATTACATTAGTTTTATTATATATGTGGAGCTCCAACTTACCTCTAGTTATCAACAGACTGGTCAGGATGCTGCTATATGCCATGTTATTCCAGATGTTCAACATAGACAGACTTTACCTAGTGGAAAAATTTGCAATACTTGCCGAAAAAGGGAGACAAAAGATATTAAAAATGCAGTTGGAAAATAGACACTTCTTGGGTTTACCATCATAATACATAAAAGACTGCATTTGAGGACTCTCGCACATGGATCTAGGTGATGGTGTTATTTCAAGACCAGGGATTCTGCCTAATTTTGGGGCATTAAAGTCAATGTGGGAGTTGAAAAAACTGTCTAAACTATTAGAAATATTAAGCAATACCACTTCTGAATCAATAAATCAGATTACAATTGAAATGACTCCCATGTACATTGTAGTGCTGTAGGACGGCACTTGATTTCACCATTGCATTCTAAGGGAGGTATGTGTGCACTCATCAAAACAAAGTGCTGTTCGCTTATTCCTGATAATGAACACACCATTTGCAGTTACATAGAAATTCTAAAAAGATTGAGGAGTTGTCTTATGCAAAAGAGACTGCTCTCAGTGGGCATGGTTGACTAACCTGTTTTCTGTGTGAGAGGAAGTATTTTGAAATTTTTAGGTTCATTGCAATTATTATTATCCTTTTAGGTAAATGTGCAAAATGTTGATCATAAAGCTTCTTCGCTCTAGAAAAAGTACCAAATTACAAAACGTGCATATTAAAAATAAAGTAGAAACACTGCCACTTGACCACAACTGAGGAAAGCTGCAATAAAACAGAAGATAGTGAAGAAAGTGTCTTAAAAGATTTTGGGCGAATGTATGATAGTCTCTTTGGGAAATATTTTAAAATTGAAAGGTATTTAAACTGTCTTTTACTCCATCTAAGCATAGGCATGTGTTTATTGCTCACAAAACTATTTTCTTAAGCATCTGTATAAGCATTATGCATGTTAAGAACAGAAAGAAACCGCATGTTATGAATGTCTGATTGCATGCGAAAAGGTATCTACCCATTTGAAAACCTGCTATTACTGTTCAGTCATCAGAAACAATCCGACTTGAGTAATACTTCACATCATCAAATTGGGGATTGTGAAAGGAGAATTGTAAGATGGGAAAAAATATTTAGTGTATATAAAATGCTTTCTTTTTTTGGTTTCCATCTTGTTTCAAGATGGATCCTGACAGCCTGGGTCTGTCTTTAGTCTTCTGTTTTATCGCCAACATGAATAATGCTAGTGTAGAAAGTTCCAACATGGAAGATCAGAGCTCGTGCTTAGTAAGGAAAAGGTTCAGATAAGGGGTCTGCAGACAAAGTAACCAAAAAGTACAGTACACTTACCATAAATGTAGATGTTAGAGTGTATTCACTGTTGCAGTCATCACATTTGGGTTATCCCTGCCAGGGTAGCCCTTGGCCGGCCCGAATACTAGAGGCTTAGTATTTCTGCATCAGTTGATGTCACTCCAGGACTGATGTCAGGTCATCAGTAGTATAAAGTAAGGCAGCCAATGCCATTACATCAGTTTTTCTTGCCCTAACCTGTAAAGTAGGAGGCCGGGTTCTGGTGGAAGAACCCCACCAGTGGAAAATAAATACCAACCTGAGAGAATAAAGGGGGATGGAGGGAGGGAAACCAGGACTGCAACAGTGAATACACTCGAACATCTACATTTATGGTAAGTGCATACAACTGTACTATGTTCTTTGTGTTTCACTGTTGCAGTCATCACATTTGGGTTAGATTCCCAAAGCTGAGGAAATGGGTGGAGGCAGTCAAGAAAACTAGGGGCTGGCTAGGCTGCCCTGTAAGACTGCAGAGGCAAATCCTGCCCTGGATTTGGAGAAGAGAGGCAGGTGGTAATGCATGGTAAAAATGTGAACAGATGTCCAGGTGGCAGCCTCAAGGATGTCCCTGGTGGGAACTCCTCTAAGGAAAGCTGCAGGGGTGGATGCTGCTCTGGTGGAGTGTGTCCTGACTCCCTTGTGGGGAGGATTTCCATGCTGTTTGTACCAGAAATGGATGCAGTGTGCTATCCATTTGGAATTGGTTTGCTTGGAGATGGCTTTGCCTTCAGCCCCTGTAGCAAAGCTAAACAGCAATTGATCCGACTTTCTGAAGGATTTAGTCCTGACTACATAGAATCTGAGCTGTCTGTACATAGGTTCATAGGTTGGTACTAGGCTATCAGCCCTAGGGCCTATACAAGCCTAGCCATAACAATTCCCTGGCTATTTCTTCCCACATTATTTACTTTCCTGGAACCCTGTCTAGCAGGGC
Organism: Protopterus annectens; assembly: GCF_019279795.1. Taxonomy (NCBI): domain Eukaryota; kingdom Metazoa; phylum Chordata; order Ceratodontiformes; family Protopteridae; genus Protopterus; species Protopterus annectens. The sequence goes on along the minus strand of NC_056745.1, from coordinate 703,412,802 downwards.
GACTTACATGATCCCTGGGGTGAATTTCCTTTCTGCCATCCAATTGTCAAGGTTCCTCTTGAAGAGGTCCAAAGAGGCACTCTGCTTGACATATATGGGCAATCTATTCCAGAATCTGGGGAGTCTCTGGGTCAGGAATCTATCCCTCCAGCATGTTTTGTTTATTGTGATGACAAGGAAGGTTTAGATCCCTGGAGCGTGTAGCTCTGAGGGATTGGGATTTCTTTAAGTGTAGCATGTCCAACAGCTCTGGGTTTGACATGGCCTTGTATGTTAAGCAGAGATCGCCTCTGAGTAGACGATATACGACAGAGTATAGCTGGAGTTTTTTACGGCGGTCAGCGTAGGGCATCTGCTTTAGGCCTGTGATTCTTTTAGTGAGGTATTTCTGAGGCCTTTCCAGTTGTTGCAGATGTCTTGAGAGGTACATACCAAATGGGGCGTTGTATTCTATAATGGGTCTAATGAGGGATGAGTACAGTGGGACAATGACCTCCTTCTTTCTGGATGAAAAGCCCTTCGTGATGAGGTGTGCCACATAGAAGGATTTCCTGACTGTTGTGGCGATGTGGTTATCGAAGGTGAGACCACTGTCCACCTGTGTCCCTAAGTCTCTTATCACACTTTCTGTGTTTAGTGTACTGCCACCTATATGGTAATTCATGGATACATGTTTTTCCCAAAGGGGATAACAATACATTTCTTGGCGTTGAGCTTGAGCCCATGGCTCTGGCACCAAGAATCTGTTTCTGTAAGGCCCTTTTGTAGAGTATCCACATCATTTGGAGATTCAATAATGGCTCCCAGTTTGCAGTCATCTGCAAACTTTGTTAGCCAGAGTCCCTTAGTGTTGACCTGTACTTCAGAGAAGTAGATGCCAAACAAGAGCGGCCCCAGGACTGAACAATGAGGTACTCCACTTGTCACTTGTCTGGAGCTGGATTTGGAGTTGGCTACTTTTACAGTGTGGGTTCTATCAGTAAGCCATTTAGCAACCCATTGGGTGACATAGGGATTAATGCCCAACTTAGTAAGTTTATCTATGATTCCAGAGTGGGGGATGGTGTCAAAGGCCTTGGCAAGGTCTAGATAGGCTGTGTGGACCACCTTACCCTTGTCCATGGCTCTGGAGACTGACTCAAAGAAGTCAATCAGGTTCAGGAGACAAGATCGGCCCTTCACAAACCCAAACTGGGTGGGGTCCAGTGTTTGAAGGTTGCCAATGTCTTTGTTTATAAGTTCCATGATAATACGCTCCATTGCCTTGCAGATAAGGCTTGTCAGACTGATGGGACGATAGTTTCCGGGATCCAAGGTGGATCCCCCCTTGTGGATTGGGATAACTGTAGCTCTGCGCCACTCAGTGGGCACGAAACCTGAGGTGAGGCTATGATTAAACATGACACTTAGGTGAGGTGCCAGTTCATATTGTAGTTCATGTAGTACACAGCCCGGGATGTCATCTGGTCCCATGGATGCTGTATTCTTGGCTTTAGAGAGTGCATTTTGTACCTGTGTGGCCGTTATTACTGGAATTTGGCAATCATTCGGCATAGAGATGGGCCATTTGGGAGGTGAAGTTGGCACTGAGTCGATCTGCCAGGATATTGGCAATATCCTTGGGATCGGTATATTTAATGCCATTCTGTTGTAGCTCAGAGCAGATCTGAGCATTGCCATTTAGATTCTTGACATAGTTATAGAATGCTTTGTTTTTGGAATCTTTGGCAATTTTATTTTCGTAACTAGCTTTGGAGGATTTTATGAGGCATCTCAGTTTCTTACTGAGGCTAGTAAGGGAGTTTTTTGCATCCTGGGATTTTCCTCTTTTCTGCAAAAGTTTCTTCCTTTTGTTGTAAAGTTTGTTTATGGCAGGGGACCACCAGATTGGCTTCCTTTTTTGGATGAGAGCATTTTGGTTCTATTTGGGATGGCACGATTCATGCATGAGTGGATGTGCTCGTACAGTGCCTCAGTGTAGGATTCAGCAGTTGAACTTTCAGTTCCCGTCTTCATGGGTGTTATGAAGTTTGTCACTTCTGACTTGAGTAGCATGAAGTTGGCTTTGGAGAAGTTTTTTAGGTGGTTTCTTTACTGGGGGGTGGGGGTGGGATGTGGTTGTTAAGGGTGATTAGCTTATGGTCAGACCTGACTAACGAGGGGGTGACCATATGTATGGAGCATTGATTTCCCATGTTGGTAATGACCAGGTCTAGGATATTGGAGCCCCTGGTGGGACTATGGATTAGTTGATCCAGGGCATTGAAATTTATGAATTCCAAGAACCGTTGTGCAAAGGTGTTGGGACATGAGTAGTTTTCCCAGTTAATGGCAGGGTAGTTAAAATCACCCAGTATTAGGGTGTTTGGTTCTATCTTAATATTTTCCAGTATGTTTAGAAAGGTGTAGTGAGAATCTTGGGGTATGGTGGGGGATCTGTAGCAAGCTACAATTTGGATTGCAGTCTTACCTAGTGTTAGTTGCACTTGGAGAATTTCAGACACATTGTGTTGGCCAACTAGCCTGGTGGTGTGAATATCCTTGGTGAATATTGACACTCCTCCACCTTTAGTGTTTCGGTCCTGGTTTGGTGGCGAAAAGTGTGGTAAGAGTTGTAGCCTGGTATTGCAGGGGTGCTCTCTGGAGCCTTGAACCAGGTCTCAGTTACTGCACAGATATCGATGTTCTCCATTTTAGGAGTGCCTCGAGAGAGTGCATTTTGAGGTTTAGACTTCTAGCATTGAGTAGCATTACCTTCAGATTTTGCATGCTTGTACCTGTTACGGTGGTGGTTTTGTCCTTTGAAGTTTGCCTAAAAGGCACTATAGGGGTGGCAAGAGCCTTAGCCAGTAACCTGAATCCCAGGGGCGACAGGTGCAGACCTTCTCTGGCAAAGCATCGTGGTCTGTCAATCATGTCATCCCAGGCAGACAGATACTGGATCCCCTTTGAATGACACCATAAGCTTAGCCAATTGTTGAAGTCAATCATTTTATCCTTATATTGTGGTATCATTCTGGGCGAAGGCAGGATGCTACTCAGGAGCTAGGGTCATACCTGCCTGGGCCACATGATCCGAGAGCTCTTCCATGTCTCTTTTCATGTAGTCCAGGGAGGTCGTCTCAAGTCATTCACTCCAACATGGACAATGACAGAGTCATATTTGTACTTGTTGTGGAGTGACTTGAGTGCATGCGTGGCGGATCCTGGCACCCGACAGGCAGCTGACTGTAATTTTCTCCTTATTCAACCTGGTGAGAGGGACATCAGTGTGCCGGACTATAGAGTCACCTATGACTAAAGTGTTAGGTACATTGTCTTGCCTTAGGGGCTGTTGCTGGGTGGCACACTGGTGTTGTGAACTATGTGACACATTGGTTGTGATTGGTGTTTGTTTGCGTTTCAGCTTCAGAGGTCTTTGTTGCTTGGGCAGGTTACAGTTAAGGGCCTCTGCATATGTGGATTTAGTTTTGCTATATGTGGGTGTTGGTGGTGCGGGTTTAGAAGGGCTATGTGTTGCTTGAGATGTAGTGTGGGTGTTAACCTTCTCCTCTTGACTGTTTAGCACAATCTTGGGTGGAGAGAGCTTTGCTTCCATTTTGGCTATGTAAGTGCATCTCTCACAGGTTGTAGTGTTGGGTGGTAGGAGGAGAGGGTTGTCTGTGTACATGAGGCAATTGCTGCATTGCCCCAGTATGCCCAGATTCACCAGGTGGACAGGAGAAATCACCGGAAGCTGACCCTTGGACATGCTTGGTTTGGGGCTTTTTTTTTTTCTTTGTAAAGTATAGGAGCTGTTTCCTTAGCAAGGTACTTTGCAATTATAGGCTGTTTAGTGCCTACTATTAATTTCTCCTTGTTAACAAGGAGAGTTCAGTGTTTGTATGAGTTTAAGGCTTCCTAGTGCTTTCCAGCAGGTATTAGAGAAAGTGCTAGTCACAGGGATCGTTAAAGGTAAGATTGAAAAGAATGCACTCTACAGTGTGCACTAGAGAAGTTAGATGTGAAAGTAGGTAACTTGAGTTTTACCTGTTTAAAAAGTTAAGGTTTAGTGGAGAGTTACTATTTTTAAAACAGCAAGATGGATTGAAGGGGGTGGTCACTTTTGTATTTTGGTACTATGAAATACTGTAGGATGGCCAATAAATTTAAATAATTGAAGGGGTGGGATTTCAAAAATGATGACTTTGTGATTACTCACATAAACCAGTGAAAGTAGAGAGAAATGAGATATATGGTCAGATTAACATAAGAGGCGGGCAACTAGAAAGACAGTGGTATTTAACAAGACAACTTAAATGAGTGGGAGGGCGGGAAAAATTTCTGCCTGACTCAGAACAGAGAGCGCTGTGGTCTCTTTTGAAGTTTTAATATACTGTTAAAACAGAATGCAAGCAAAACACAAAGTAAAGAAAACAAACATCTACAGAGTGAAGAATCCTTTCCTCCTCGTTCTGGGGATTAGGAAAGAAGGTGGGCAGATGAATGGATTGGTTGAGAGCCACACTGGACACCACCTTGGGCATGAAGGATGGGTTAGTTCTGAGGGATACCCTGTCTGCATGGAAAATGATGAAGGATTCCACAGCCATGAGTGCTTGCAGCTCAGAGACTCATCTGGCTGAAGTGATGGCTAGAAGGAAAGCTGTCTTCCAGGAGAGAAAGTTTAGCTCTGCAGAAGAAGCTGCTTAGAAAGGGGGCAGGGTGAGCTTTTCCAAGACAAAGTTAAGGTCCCAAGCTGTCATTGGTGCCCTTCTGGGGGCCTCAAGTTGCTAGCCCCTCTGAGGAACTGTTTAATAAAAGGGTGTGAAAAAAGGGGCTGCTCAGTGGGAAAATGAGCAGAAATATCAGAGGCATGATTTTTTATAGAGGAGAAAGAGAGGCCATTGTGTAGCAGGTCAGCTAAGTAATCCAAGATGAGAGGGATGGAGGGCTGTGCCGTATTGGCTCCCTTAGCCTGGATCCAGGTGCAGAACCTTTCCCATTTATCTGCATAAGACTTTCTGGTGCTAGGACATCTGGCCTCATGGATAACATCCAGGACCTGTTTACATAGAAAGGCAGATTGGTTCAGGGTTAGGGAATAAGCCAAGCTGCCAAACTGAGTGTTTGCAGTTTAAGGTGCATGAGTTTCCTTTCCCTCTGGGTCAAGAGGTTTGGAATCTAAGGAAGATGGCAAGGAGGCAGCAGGGAGAGGCTGTGTAGCAAGGGGTACCAGTGTTGTTGGGGCCAGTCTGGAGCTATAAGAATGGTCCTTGGTTTCCCCTCCCTTATTTTGGGCAGTACCCTGGGGATAAGCAGTAGGGGAGGAAAGGCATAGACCACTAGATTGACCCAAGGGAAGGATAGGGCATCCATTTTCCAAGCCATGCAGTGATGCTCCCTGGTGCAGAATTTTCTGAGCTGATGGTTGGTGTGGGAGGCAAAGAGGTCGACCTTCGGGGTTCCCCATTTCTGAGTTATTATGGTGAAGGTACTTCTGCTGAGTTGCCACTCATGTGGGTCCAGAAGGTTTCTGCTTAATTGGTCTACCAGAGAGTTGAGAGAGCCTGGTAGGAATTGTGCTAACAGGCGTAGTTGCATGGAAGAGGCTGTGACCCAAAGGGTCATGGCCAGCTTGCATAGAGGGTAGGAGTGAGTCCCTCCCTGCTTGTTGATGTACCACATCACAGTGGTGTTGTCTGTTTTGATCAGGAGTACCCCTGGAGAGAGAAGGGGTTTAAAAGCTATCAAGGCATGCTGCACAGCCATCATCACTTTTTGATTGATGTGCAGAGGGATTTCCTGAGGGCTCCATTGGCCCTGTATGCACCTGCCATCCAGGTGTGCACCCCAAGCGTAGTCTGATGTGTCTGTGGTGAGGGTCTAGGTGGTGGGGAGAATGACAGTCCCTTGTTGTGGGAGCATGCTGTTGCCCACCACAGAAATTCCTTTCTGAGACAAGGAATTATAGGTAGAAGAGTTTCCAGGCATTCAGAGTGTTGACACCAAAGGCTCTTTAGGTACAACTGAAGTTTCCTCATGTGCAGTCTGGCACATGGAATGAGTAGTATGCAAGTTGCCATGAACCCCAGAACTTGCAGGATCTTCCTAGCAGAGAGCTGGGGTCTGGTGGCTAGTTGAGAGAAGTAGGTTGTCAGGAAAATTTGTTTCTCTGGTGTAAGGAATGCTATCTGGGATGCTGTGTCCAGACTTTCTCCCAGGAAGATTATACTTTGGGTGGGCACCTGTTTGAATTTCTTTTTATTGATTGTGTATCCTAGGGAGTTTAGTAGTGTCTTCACAAAGGCCAGGTGCTGGAGCTGCTTTTCCTGGCTGTCTGCCTGAATAAGGCAGTCCTCTAAGTATGGGTAGATTTGAATATTTCTTTGTCTGCAAAAGGCAATAGCCGGAGCCAGACATTTTGTAAAAACTCTGGCAGCAGTAGATAAGCCAAAGGGAAAGGCAGAGAACTGAAAGTGTTGAGATCCTGCCCTGAAGTGGATATATTTCCTGCATGATTACCTGATAGGTATGTGGAGGTAGGCCTCTTTTAGATCTAGGGTGGCTAGCCAAGCGTCCTTGGACAGCATGGGTAGCAGCTGCTGGAGGGTGAGCATTTTGAATTTTGGGATCACCAGGAAGGTGTTTAGAATTTATAGATCGAGGATGGGGTGCCAGGTGCCCTCTTCTCTGCGCACCAGGAAAAAGTCTAGAGTAGAAGCCTTGGCCTAGCTGTTCCGCAGGAACATGCTCTACTGCTCTGATAGAGAGAAGGTAAAGGATTTGCTTTTGAGCCTTTGCCCACTGATTTGGTGGTAGATCTGGGAACCCTTTTGGGGTTGGAAGGGTATGAAAGGAAAATTTGTATCCTTGAGACACAATGTTCAGAACCCATTTGTCCTTGGTTATGGTAGCCCAGGTGCTTGAGTGAAAGGAGTTTTCCTCCTAGGGGTAAGTGAAGGTGGGTAGAGGGGGTAGGAGGAAGTGAGTCATTTGAGTTCTTACCATAAGGGTGTGGCTTAGAATTCCCTGGTTTTGAAGTGGAGGTAGTCCATTGCTTAGATCTCTGCATTCCCTGGGGCTGCTGTCGGGGGGTCTGTTTCCACAGGGCGTAGGCTGGGCTGGTTTACTTAGTGCAAGAAAGGACCAGTGCTTATAGGGACAATGCCTGTTGAACCTAGAGGGATGGACTTGTAGGAAATGCTCAACTGTTTGCATAGATTTTGCTTTTTCTTCCATCTTTTTTAAGACCTCTTCTGCCTTAGTGCCAAATAAGTTATCTTTGTGCAAGGGGGCATCTAACAATTTAAATTTGACATGGTCTGGCAGGGGTTGTTCCTTAAGCCATGCTGCATGACTTCTAATGACAGATACAGTGACTGCTGCCCTGCAAGAAGCTTCTAGGGCATCAAAACCATAGTGCAAAGTGTGTTTAGTTACTTGGCTTGCAGAATGCATTAAATGTTGTAAATCTTTAGATTCTGCCCAAGCAGAAAGGGAAGACATTTTTTGTTTAAGGAGTTCCAGGGTATGTTGCTGAAATTTCAGTATAAGGAACTGACAATTTAGTGTCCTGATAGGAAGAGTAGCTGAGGTGTGTACTTTTTTACCCCATCTGTCCAATGGTCGGGAATCCTTATCTGAGGGTGTGGGATTCTTAGCAGATGTTGCTTTAATCCCTTTTGGCCCTTGAGAAAAGACCTCAGGGTCAGCTGTTAGATTTTTAAAAATATATTTGTGTGAGTCACGGACTCTATAGTACCTGTCTGGTTTTCTGGGAGCAGGAGGTAGGGCATCAGGAGTCAAGCTGGATTCAAGGAAAACATCATTTACAACATCCAGGACTGGGGGGATGGCCAAGGGTCTGTGTTGCAGAAGATCTAAGAATTCCCTGAGTCTCTTTTTAGACTGAGGGTAGTTCTGACTCTCCCAATGGAAATGCTCCCTTAAAGTATGCAGGATTTCCCCAAAGAAAAAAATCCTCTGGGGTGGAGGCTGAAGGAATGGAGTCCTCTGCATCAGAATCTTCATAAGTGGAGAGGGGTTGCATGTCTTCATAGTCAGATGCATCAGATTCATCTGACTCTTGTTCAGACAAAACTACAGGGGACATATCTCTTTTCCTTTTTGAGGGGGTAGCTTGGCTTCCCCTGATCAGCATGATAAGGTCTTCCGCCATTTTAAGCATTTGAGACTGAGGAAAGGTAGCAGGCGCCTGAGACCAGGTCATCGGTTTCTTGGGTGTGGTTCGAACCCTGGGCCTAAGAAACTGTCATTTTTTAAAGAACGGTAGTTGCAAAAGAAGATGTCAGTTTGTGTCGAGATTTGGTAGTGCAAAGGACTTCCTCAGAAGCCGGTGCCTGCTCAGCGGCTCGGACCCATCCAAGGTAGAGACGATAGCAGGATCCTTAGTTGAAGAAGAGTTTTGCAGCATACCAGACTCGGTAGCGGCCTGCAAATCAAAAGAAGTGGGCATCTGGGGCTGCAAAGCGCCTCACTGAGTACTGGAAGACTGACGACTAGCTTAACGGAAGTGTCTTCGGTAGGTTTGGACCTTTGCAGTCTGTCTCTGTCTTAATCTTTAATGTTTTTTCGTAAGATCTACTGTCAGATGGCTTACCGAAGCAATATCGGAATTCAAAGACTGTAAATGAAAATAACTGGCTACAATAAGGGCCCGACAATGGATAGTTCTGGCGTTGAACAAAGCACAGAAGCAACAATGGGGGACGTCGTGGTCTGAGCCTAAACAAGTGACGCAGTAAGAGTGGAAGTCTCGGTGTGGTATTTGCTTTCCACAGGCGAGACAATTGTTAACTTTTTCTGACATCAGTTAGTGCAAGAAAAAAGGATCCCCAACAGGGTACTTAGATTTAGAAGATTTCAACTTCAATTTGGAGAGGAAAACTCAGGTAGCGGCTGGCCGGCACTCATGTGAACTGCTTCTGCTTCAGGCTCCATGGCAAGAAAGACTGATGTAATGGCAATAGCTGCCTTACTTTATACTACCGATGACCTGACGTCAGTCTTCACGCGGCAGCAACCGATGCAGAAATATTACGCCTTTGGTATTCGGGCCGGCCGAGGGGTACCCTGGCAGGGATAACCCAAATGTGATGACTGCAACAGTGAAACACGAAGAACATCTACACTAAGCGATACAAAATGTGTTGTCTAGAAGCTTTTACAATATAGAAGAATGAGGTTTCTTGTGTTTGAGGAGACAAGACCTTGATTTCTTGTCTTCCATGTAAGTGTGTTCTTTACAGTAAAGGAGATTATTCTACTCTGCTGAACTGTGTTGCGTGAAGTTGTTTTTGACTATAACAATGCTGAAATACTTTGTCTGATATTTGTTCCTGTAATTTGTTACTGTAAGTTCATATGCTAAATGTGTTCACAACAACACTGAGTATGTAGGTCTTCGGTGGTGAAACTTAATGTCCACATATTCTATGAGAAAACTGTCTTATTTATGTTACAAACAATTGCAATGTATCTGACTGTCCACACTCAGGTTACAAAGTGTTCTGCATTTAGTATCCACACAATGACCACACATGGAGTTGTAACAAGACTTTAAGCATGTTCAGGAAGTATTTACACCTTTATGTCTCCATTATTTATGGACTTTAAAAGCTCAGTATTCCTTTGCATTTCCAAATTATGTGAATACAGCCTGCAATATCTTTTAAAACTTTAATAATCAAACTTCCAATTCAGCATTTAATTATTAAATGTTTTAACTTTTTAAACAGCAGTTATGCGGCTGGAATACAGACTTGACTAATATTTTAATACAGACAGAATAAGTTAGTAATTAGTCAATTATGTTTTAAGATGGTAGAAGTCGATTAACCCTGGGATTCATTAATGCCATATACACACAATTAAATCTAGGGTGGACGTTCATGTACACTAAATGTACACCATTCTGAGTGAACAGACAATACAAGCACAACTCACACCTTCTTCCTCCTAATTTTAGTTTTCCCACTGATATTCTTGAAGCCTTACATATTGAGGGGGATTCCTGAAGTTTACCAGAAAGTGTAGACTACATGTACCCTTAGTGCAATCTTTCAGAGGGCTAGAAAGGACAAAAAATGTGGTAAGGATGTTCTTATTAGTGTAAACCTAGTTTAGGAATTAATTCATATGGCCTTAAATGTTCTTTTTCAGATTAACATTATTTGGTTATACATCGGATATAAAAAGTGTACACACCCCTGTTAAAATGCCTTTTTTTATGAAATAAAAAAATGAGACGACAATAAATCATTTCAAAACTTTTCCCACCTTTAATGTGACCTATAACTTGTACAATTCAACTGACAAACAAACAAATATGTTAGGAGAAAAATACAAAAAATAAAAAATGTGCAATAAGCTGGTTGCATAAGTGTACACACCCTTAAACGAAGACTTTGTGATTACCTGGTGATCTTTAATCTTTTCACTGGAGCCTGAAAATGCACTGGAGTGAAACCCAGATAATTTACAAGCAATTACAATCCAAATAAGGAATCACCAAACTGGAAAAAAGTTTAGCACTTTTGTCTCTGTTTAAACAAAAGAGTTCTTCAGAAAATAAAATAATTCCTATTATAAAATGGTTTAAACAAGCATACAAGTAACTCACATGTTCTAAAACTAGCCAATCATATCCAAACTCTTACAGTTTTGCTATCTTAAATACACTTAAGGCCAGATTAATTAATGCCTAGACTAAGTAAGTATACACTAAGTGTACACAATCTGCATTCAACAACATCCTTTCCACATTGCTTGTGTTTTCTATTCACTCAGAAAGATTACACTAAGTGTACACATGATCTACACTTTGTGGTAACCTTTATGAATCCCCCTCGATATTTAAGGCTGCAAGAAAATCAGTAGGAAAACTAAAATTAGGAAGAAGAAGTTGTGAGTTATGTTTGTGTTGTCTGTTCACACAGAATGGTGTACACTTAGTGTTTGTTTAGTGTAGGCATTCCTGAATCTGGCTGTATATCTTTATAGTGTCATTGAGACCAGTAAACAGGTTATCCCCTAATCTGAATTGCCAGCACACATCTTTGATTTCCATTAGGTTATCTACTCTCCCTTACAAAGTTACAAAATCCATTTAGTCTAACACAAAAAAGAAAATGTCAATTTTTAGGTTATTCTTTCTGATGGCTAGCATATATCTGCAAAAGTATGCTTCACATTTTCACAATTAGCAAGATGTACAACTCCATTGCTATTGCAAGTATATATATATATATATATATATATATATAAAATTTTTATTTATTTTATTTTTATTTTACATTTGTTAACCGGGATGGTCCGGCTGGATACATGTCCATTTTCAGCGGAGTCCCGGGGAGAAAAGCTCCAAAGATACAGATTAGGATAAGAAATAGATATTACAAGTAAATGTTCCACAATAGAGGTTACATAGAAGAAGATTGTAGACATAGTACATAGTACATAGATGTGACAAAACAGACAATCCAATAAATTGTGATTACAATACAAATCGCTTGTAGACATAGTATATACATACTTCCATTAGTCCAGTGGCATGCTTTTCTTATTGACCATGGAGGCCGAGGATAGCAATAGTTATAGTTTAGTCATAAAGGATCTCATTAATTAATGTGAGGGGGAGTAGCTGAACAGAGTATGTTGGAGGGAAGTATGAGGTCTTAGTCTGGGTTGGTACAGGGGCATATCCAGTGTGACTTGAGGTGACTTATAAGTTTGTTTTTAAATATGGATGGAGAAGATTCTTTGGTAATGTCAGTAGGTAGTGAGTTCCAGTTTTTACCGACAGAGTTGGTGAATCACCTGCAGCATGGTTGGATTTGATTGTAAGTACTAGAAGTTTGGTGGATAGCGTAGTGGGCGACTGTTGTTGTAGGGGCAGATTGTGTTTCTTAGGGCTGGGGTGGTGTCCGGTTGGTGGAGGATTTTATGGGCGACTTTGAGTTGGTTGAGCTGTAGGAGGTGTGGTAGTTCCAACCAGCCCAGGAGTTTCAGGTTCTGGCAGTGGTGGAGTGCGGTAGGGTGAGTCAGTAGCAAATCTAGCAATTTGGTTGTAGCATGAAGACAGTTTTTAAGATTGGTTTTATTCAGGTTGGAGAATAGAGGAGGCATAGAGAAGGGTAGATAGGAGGTGGGAGCGGGCAATTGTTATTCTAGCTTGCGGTGAGGTATGCTTTGGTCTTGAACAGACTGCCAAGTTTTATATTGGTAGTTTTATCGTTTGATTGATGTGTGCATCAAATCTGAGGTTACAGTCGATCATGACACCCAATAGTTTAGTTTGGGTAACTGGGGTGATGATGGTACCATTATTAGCTGTTATATTGAACAGGGGTGAGGTGGTCCTGTGTGTTGGGGTAAAGAGAAGTAGTTTAGTTTTATTGGGATTTAGTATTAGGCGTTGGTTTAGCAGCCAGTTTTCTACCTTGTTGAAGGTGATTTGTGTTATTTTGGTGAGTTCGGTTGGGGTAGAGGCAGTGCAGATCAAGGTAGAGTCATCTGCATATTGAATGCAGGTGGCCTCTGGTATGGCTATGCTAAGTTCATTTATAAAGATGGAGAACAGAATGGTATTCAGCCCTAATTGTTTGGTCATAATTTTTAACAATATCATATAGGATATTAGATATACATTTGCATTGCTTACAACCCTTCCTTCCACGCAAAAGTTGCAGTCCTTCATATCAGAGCTCTTGTTCTAAGCTCTTCATGTTTGTTTCTATCTTGTTTCTATTAAGCATATCTTTAAAGTTAACATATTTTGAAAGTAAAGTTTGTCACACACATGCTTTAGTACTTCAGATTTTCCTATGAATATTTTATAGAAGTCATTTGAAATTATTTTTATCTTTTAGTTATTAACTGAGGATTACATGCCAAAGGATGTATTTATTAATCCTTTAAGTCTTTCTCTATCCTCTTTGATATATTTGTTAGTAAATGCATATATTGTATGCATCTTTTTCATTTTACCACTTGCAATGCTCTACTTTGGCCATGTCATATTCTCTATCTAAAACATTTCTTCCAAAGTGTGCATTCTATTCTTAATCTTGACACCTTATAGACTGACATCTTTAATAATATTTTGTGCAATATAAATAGAGTGAGAACTCTTATTGTGTAAATATGTGCTGCTGAGTGGGTTTTCAATAGATTTTAGACAGTAATGTGCCCATTTCATTATTCTTACTCATGGTATCATTTAAAAAGTCGATTTGGGTTTTTGACCAGACACCTAAAAATGTAAGGTAACCCATGGACTTGTTTACGTGTCACAAATCTGCCTAATTCTTAGTCATTACCTTCAAAGATGAAGTAATTGAAAGATATATGGATGACTTATTTTGGGGAAAGCAGTTGTATTGAACTGCAGCAGAATTCTCAGAGATTTCTGTTACAGAACTCTTTTCCAGTATTAATTCAAAATCAGTTCAGATTTATTTCTGCATATTTTAGTTTGGGTGTTTGGTCTTTCACAATATCATTTAACTCTTCCTCCTTCTTCCCAGACAGCTGATCTGTAATAGATTAAAACTGCATGAGTGGGATGCTAACCCGTCATATTGGCCAACTGACACTGATGGAAATCAATGACTGAGACTGGTTTGTGAAATGTCCAGATATTTTAACATCAGAGGTAAACGTTTCTTACAGTTTGTCTTGGCAATATGAGGAAACATATTTCCATCTGAGATATGATTTCTTTCAAACTGCCAATTTCTGATGAAAAGCACTGACTGTTGTCAGCTAAAATCAGTATGTTTTCATTTGTGCCTTGCATATGGGTATTCACCCTGATGGGAATGAAAATATCTACCAGGTAAGCAAACTTTGAGCAGGAATATTCATTGCTTAACACCTCAGCATACTAATTCAGATTTCCTTGGGCACAAAATCCTAGCATTTCTTTTTAGACTTCATAAAATGTGACAACACCTTCTCCTGGGATAGGAATTTATACCTCTGTGTGTTTCCCTTCTTCCATAAGGCTACATAAGAACATACCACTTCAGTGGCCTTTGCTTCATACAGTTGACTATTTTCACTAACATATCCATGACAAGTTTTAAATCTGGTTCTAATGTTTTAACAACCGGTGTTTCTCAATGGGGGAAAATAAGTGGACATGAACTCAGGAGTCTTTTGCCACACCAGTGTTACCAGTCCTTTAATACACCTGCTTCTTTGCAACAAAAAGTGTTTTCCACTATTGCTTTATCATCAATGATATTAATAATAGGAACAATTTGATTTAGTACTGACATCTGTAATTGAATTGCAGACATTCTGCAGCGCTTCAGCTTACAGGTAACATTGTATCAGATAGAGAAAAGTAACCATGAAGTGTACACCCTGCAGTAATAATTTCTGGTTCAGAGACAGCTCTACCATGGTGCTCCATGTGGTGTGGTGTGCTGTCTCCTACCACAAATGCTAATGAGACATTCTGGGAAAGTGACCTATGCTAAATAGCCATCTGCTCTCCCTAGAAATGCATTTGGTAAGGCAACTATGCAGCTGAGGGATTTCAGAGAATCACCATGCTGCATCAGTTATATTGGCTGCCTGTGTTAATTTGCATAGACAAAAGCTTGTATTTACCTGATCATGTTAGAGGTAAGTGCTGGGAAGTTCAATGGACAGGTAGTGGTGGTATGTGTGGGCATGTATGTGTGTGTGTGTGTGTGTGTGTGTGTGTGTGTGTGTGTGTGTGTGTGTGTGTGTGTGTGTGTGTGTGTGTGTGTGTGCGTGTGTGTGTGTGTGTGTAGGTGAATGGGCAAGCATGAATGTTAGGGGGAAACACTAGACACCATGGATAACTCTTTATACTGTGCCTTAAAGGCATTTAAAAATTACAGAGCAAAGTTTTACCATACAAAAGACATGAGGCAGGCACTAGACACCAGTGGTAACTCTTTATATCATGCCTACAGGTACTTAAAAATGACAGAACAAATCTGTGCAGTACACAAGAAGTGGGGTGGGGGACCAGACACCAGGGATAACTCTTTATATCCTGCCTTACAGGCACTTAATACTTAAAAGAAAATTATACAGCAATAAAGACATGGGGTGGGGGGTTGACACTAGACACCAGGGATAACTGTTGAATGAATTCAAACCCTCGACCATCACAATGCACACACAGCACATTAGTCCTCTGCTCTACCACTAGGCACCATGGATACTTTAAAATATTAATTTATTTTATCTTTTGATGACCAGTTTAGTCCCACTAGGGTAGTAGCCTCTTTTAAGGAAAGACCTCAGGTGGTATTTATGCTACTAGGGGAAAATTTGGCCAGGGCACTGGGAAACTTCCCCAATTCTTTTCAACAGGTATTATGGGATCTTCTACATCCACCTGAGCTGCTAACAACTTGGGTAGATGGGACCTTGACTTAACATCTCATCCAAAGGAAGACTCGGGAATACAGCACTTCCCTTATGCTACATTGCAGTATCAGCAATCCATATACCTGGTGTGGGAATAGAACTCACAGCCTTGTGTACCCAAGGTGAATGTGATACCCGCTTTGCCACTAAGACTGTGCAACTTAACTAAAGTCTTCAAAAGAAAAATGTAAAGTAAAAGAAAGGCGTTTTACACCCTGCACCCTTGACACAGAAAGTACAAGCATTAACCAGCTACACTAACTGATTGGTTAATGGAAGAAAAAAGTAAAGTAAAAAAGTCTTCCACTAGTCCCTTCCATGTGAAACACAGACCAAAAAAGAAGCAAAATAAGATGATGTCCAAACAGACTATTGAGTTTACTGAGTCTTTACTTTAAATCAGACTTCAGCAGAATAAAATTCAAGCCCCCAACAAATGTTCTTTAAAAATCCATCTCTATTAAACCACACAACCCAATACACCAATCAAATTAATTTGATAGTATTAATATTACTCTTCAGCTCATATCCTATAGACACCATGTCATTTAGACCCAGTGTTTATCAGCCTCATAAGAAATCTGCCAATATAATTCACACTCCAACAACCTGTTGGACGAATCCTCACCTCCTACATATTTTTTTATCCTTTCTAATAGACTCTCCCTTTAAAATTATCATAAAGTATACAATGCGTTGTTATGGCATTGTTAACATCTTTCTTCCTAATAGCATATTTAATTGTTGATAAATATGTTGTCCTTAAAACGGTCTTGACTATAGATAATGCAACTGCAATACATGTAATTAGCCAAATATACTTATCTGCAAGAGCCAGCATTAAAATGTTCATGAACAGCATGCACAAAAGTTTTATCCCAAAACATGCTAGACCCTTCAGTTGACATCCCCAACCATTTTATTGAAATCGCCTTGTTAGATGTAAAAAGCAAATCCTGCCTGATACATTTATCAAGGCCTAAAATGCCCCTATCCAGATTTTCCATCAAAGACATATTACTTTTGATAATAAAATTAAAAAAAACTTTCCCATTCCGATCAAAAACAATCAATTCACTACAGAATGATGAATTAGGTTCTATGCCATTGGGAAATTTGAATAATATAAGCCCTTTTAGAACTATACCACAAACGATACATTCCCCCATACAGATGTTTTCCAACTGGAAGGATTTAAATTTGAACAATTTCTTCCTAAAAAATCCTCAGGTTGCATAGAGAAGAAAGAGGTTTCAGATCTTGGCTCGTAATCAGACATCACTGGAACATTTTTTCTTGTTTGGATACAACCAGATATTTGAATTTAACAAGAGGAACAAGGTGATAATAGGCTTCATCCTTGTGGGCACTGTAAACAATGCAAATGTATACATCCAGGGAAATTGATTATGTTTGGGGATAAACATTTTGTACATAATACTCATGAAAATTTTAGCTGTTCTAGCAGATTAGTATATTTGGCTAATTACACATCTTGCAGTGCATTTTAGATAGGCAGGATGGAAAAGTTTTTAAGGCAACATATTTACCAACATGTATATGCTGTTAGGAAGAAGGATGTCAATGCCTTATGAAGGTACAGTATGCATTGTGTTCATTTCAATATTTTTTGTTTGTTTATTTGTATTAGAAAAGGGGCTTGAATTTTATTCTGATGAAGTCTGTTTTAAAGTAAAAACAAAAGCACTCAGCAAACTCAATAATCCATATTTGGACATCATCTGAGTCTGTTCTTTTTTGATCAGTTAAAAAAAGCTACTACATTACCATAATAAGAATGAAACTCTAATGCCTGACATGGCTCCTATAAGAGACAACAGCAGCTGAAGAATCATGTAAAATCAGGGACAGTTGACAGTGGTTGCAGTTTGTCCTTGTGAGAAGAGGCTTTGATACAAAGCTAGTAGGAAGTCTAGATGACACCAGATGATATGTTTTAGCTACTACTGGGACTTACTTAAAAAGTTAATAAAGCAACACATCTTGCATCACAGTACACTTCATAAGCAATAAGAAGGACAAAAGTCTGACATTACTGACTATGTAAATACCTGTGATTTGTGATGGCTGGGACAAAAATATGAAGGGGTATCTGGGATCGGGGTCATTCTGCCAACTCAGGGTCATGTACGTGGTATGCCAATATGTGTGTGTGTGTGTGTGTTTGTGTGTGTGTGTGTGTGTGTGTGTGTGTGTGTGTGTGTGTGTGTGTGTATGTGTATGAGGAACAGTGAATGAGGGAGAGTGCCTGTACTTACCTGATTTATGGGCCACCAATGTTGACTACTGCAGGAAAGTGTTGATCTGCAAATTATCCAATAACGAGGTCTTTCTTCATTGTTGCTAATGTCTCTAAATCATAATTTCCTGCATTATGGAAACAGCCCCTTTTTGCAGCAGCTTTTACAGCCAGCAGTGGGGTTCTTTATGAATGCCTTGGATTTTTTTATCAATAATCATTTATTTATAAAAATCCAACTAATACAAATAAAAGTGCAATTAATATGTAACATCGGACATGTAACTATTCCATGAATATGTCAAACAAATTTAAAAACAATTAAATACCAAATAATCTATAAAATAGCAGTTTTGGCTGACTGTTGCTAAATGATAATATTCCAACTTGTAATTGCCATTAGCCACTTAAACAGCTGATTAATTCCATAGAAATAGTATAGATTTCATATAAATTTGATATACTGCTGATCTACCTAATCAGATATTCATGGTGAAACAAATCGAGAAAATGAAACCAGTGAGATCCTTTAGATTTTTGTCTACTCCCTCAATTGAGAATTTCGTACTTTCCTCTCAAAACCATCCCCCTAAGGATATTTTTAATATCACTTAATTTTTCTGAAATTCTTCTGCTTATATCTGAAAGCAGTATCTTACACAGTTTCTTTTGTGTCATCTCCAAACTTAATTTTCACAATTGTTTGGCATGCTGGTAAAACAAGACTTTTATTAACAGTACAAGTCTTTATTTGTCAATCGCTTCTGAAAGGCTGTAACTGTTTGTTTTTTTTTTGTAATCTTAACATTCTCTTGCAGTATTTCAGTTTTTATCTGCCATGTGTGGATGTTTCAATACCAAATTATCTCTCAGCTGTAATGCTGCAGTGTTACCAGTTTTTTCTCTACAAAAAACATACACTGATGTAGGGCAGTTCACTTCTCCAGCCCATATAAACATCCTGGCCAAGTACTTGTCTTCATGTTGGCAACTTTTACTGTGATGATTCCACTGTAGCTGCTTTAACATGGTTTCTTCTCATTTTGTTGCTTTCTAGCAATGTCCATCTATCACTTCCTCAGCAGGATCCTATGTTAAGGAATCTTCTTCTAATGATAGCCCAGCCTTCTTAATAAACACATCTATGTCCAAACACTAGTTTGTCTTTAATCTTCAGAGGTTTAGCATTGTTTCATTCTCACAGTATGGTGTCTGCCACTCTTTCACAGCAACACTGCATACCAGTCTATCGTGTAAACATTGTAGCCAAGGGCATGAAGGTCATCATCTGCCACAACCTAACATAAATAGACAAGTGTGCCTAATTGTCTTAATTAAACTGTCTTAATCAATCGAACATAAGGTAAAATTAGTTCATAAATATTACTAGCACCTTATGTTAGATTAGGTGTCTTCTTAGGTGGAATCATTGTTTACTTTATTTTTAACTATATATATTGTATAATTCATAGGTACTGGGGTAATGATCTCTGAGATAGCTTTTCTTACAAATGTTTACTATTGCCTTCCACATTAATGGCTGTAACCCATCTATTTTAGTCAATACCCAGTACCACATGACCCGCTGTCAATGTGCATCATCCTAGCTGTAACAATCCCACATTTATACACACCCTTTAACTTGTTTTAGCTTTTCAGTGAAATTATTACAAACCCACTGTTTAGAGAGAGAATAGTTGGTCTGATGACTGTCAGGAGAGAAAAACAAAACAAAAATGCTTCACCATTATTATGCAGCTGTTTTCACATTATTTTTAAGGTCTGAACTCTGCTGTGACTATTCTGCTTTGTGTTTCAGTACCAGATCTTACACAGAGTGACAGATAAATATCTTTGAGCTGATACAAAGAAAAAGTTAGTGGAATTCCCACACAGATCTGTAGCCATACCAACTGGGACCACGGGCAGTCCCCAGACTGCAATCCCTCTCAACTCACAGTTGAGGATAAAAAAAAATCTTCCAAAGTTCTGGACTTTGGAAAAGGGCTTAAACAAGCTCTATTGCTACAGTTAAGCTACTAAAGACGTTCATTTATATATCTACAGTATCATCTGTGGCTATTTAAATGAATACCAGTATCATCTGTGGCTATTTAAATGAATACCAGTACTGTGCTCACACCAATTAGCATCTCTTCAGCATTGCTGATTGTGCCCCCTGAGAATTTGCACTCAGGGTAGGCATCACCTTTGTCCCACCCTAGTTATGCTACTGCACTCAGACCAGAGTTCAGTACTGCTATATAAAGTGTAACAGTTACTGAAGCTAGACTCAGCAACAAAGTCAGAGAAAACAAAATCAGATTAGTAATAACCCAAGTAACCTATACATGCCATTTCCATGTCCAGTTTGCAATATCAGTGCCACCTTTGTTGTTTAACTAAGGTAAAACTTAAATCACCATCATAACACCTTAATGATATGTAACCGCACATTCATATTTGCCACTTGACAAGGGTACCCAAAGCAATCTCATTCTTAAACACGGTTAGTTGAGCAGCAGCTTATTAGGCAAGATTTCTAACTCTTCCTCATAAGTACAATGCAATTTAATTTTACATGTAAGAGCTGTCAGAGAACACAAATAAACATCTGTTTATCCAATGCATTTTCATCCACAGTCAAAGCATCATTTACCTCCTTGACCTGACTGCAATCTCAGGCATACAAATACATGGATTTTAAATAGAGTATAAACCTACATAACCTTCAGTTTTCTTGGTTGCAATATGTGTCTTAATTCCTTAATAGCCAAAATGCAGTAGTTTGTCCCTAGCTTCAAATTCAAATTGCCTCGCTGTCTCCTTTCCAATGATGCTAAACTGCATATAAACCGTGAGCTTTCTATAGCCTTTTCTTACTGATGCCACTGTTAAGGAGATTTCCAGGAAGATGAATAATGCCAGCATGATTTCAGCTGCAGCTCCTGCCTTTTCAGCTCAGTAGGATAATAGGAAACTGATTTTACAGGAAAATATAAGTAGCTTAAGCTGACTATGTCAGTGAATGCCCTAAGATTTGCAAGACCATGTTCAAATAAGTAGTCATCATATGCTTCTGGTAGAATCTCTGGCAGACTCCAGTGGAACCCTGGATGAAAATCACTGGAGTAGGGCCTGGTGGTTAAGATGCTGTGTTGTCAATTTGTTACGCT